>NW_015386261.1:1228939-1229950 GCF_001527695.2 Protobothrops mucrosquamatus | reverse complement strand
TTAAATCCATTGAGGTGTTGCAGAAGCTAATAAAAAACATACTGTGTAAGGCTTGAACATCCTTTGAAAAAGGAACTTCAAAATATTCAGGAGGTCACATAAAGCACCTGCTTTTGAAAATTTAAAGCAGCTGTGACTTTTTACAGACATTTTATGGCTGCTTCATAAACTGGTCCAGATGTCTCACATCTGCACAGTCCCTTCACATTATAAAAAAGTATATAATTGGGAAGGCTGCAACTCCTGAAGGAGTCTGGTCAGATTCTGAAAACTTTATATCATATGTTGCATTTTAATAAGGTGGTGTCTGTATGATAAAAATATAATATCATTATCATAGTATTTCCAACTTTACAATTGTCAGAACATTTGAGGGAATTGAATAATATATCAGTGCTTTCAGTGCTGAATCATACCAAATTTATTCCTAATCCATGTCCACTTTGCATTTAATGTCATCTTTAATCCATTGTTAATAAATCCAACATTTGTGCTTTCCAATTATACTTAAAGAAAATGCAAGAAAAGGATGCCTTTTTGCAAATAATACCTTAACAAAAAATAACAAAACAAGATTAAAAATGGCTTATTTTCCTGCAAGGAAAGAAGACAGTGAAATGATATTGTTTGCTTCAAATTCACATCATTAAAATGAGGTATTAATTTATAGCTATTTTCCTGATATTATGTGTGAAGCTATTAAATTATGAAACTACAGAATTAGAACAAAATGGCCTTTGCTTTCTGAGACAACTTATTTTTATAACTGTAAGTGTTAATATACGTTTCTCAAGAATTTGTTAAATTGATGATTTTTTTTATATTGTAGTGTGTTTCTTGATTTAATTAGGTTGTGTGGATATTTTTATTTAAACACTTTCAACATAAAAATAATAATTTAGAGGCAGCGAAATCACTACTTATTATTCACAACCAATTTGTGAGGAAATTGGTAGTGACATAAGAAACTGACTATGTTTCAAAATTCAGAACTTGAATATTCCTCACTTC
>NW_015386261.1:1214619-1228762 GCF_001527695.2 Protobothrops mucrosquamatus | reverse complement strand
TTTTTTTTATATTGTAGTGTGTTTCTTGATTTAATTAGGTTGTGTGGATATTTTTATTTAAACACTTTCAACATAAAAATAATAATTTAGAGGCAGCGAAATCACTACTTATTATTCACAACCAATTTGTGAGGAAATTGGTAGTGACATAAGAAACTGACTATGTTTCAAAATTCAGAACTTGAATATTCCTCACTTCCCTAAAATATCACTAGAAGGGGCCCTTTTTAACCAACAAAAACTTCAAAAATATATCCTTATCTTTTTGGCCTGACTTTTTATTTATAGAATATTAGAATTTTCCTTATGTCCTTATTTTCCTTGATTTCTGTACTCTAGGCAGCAATGGTTAAAATGTTTTCTGGTGGTAAACTGCTATTTAAATAAATCTACTATTTATTACTTTAGTGTACAATCCAACCATTCTCATGGGAAACAACAATTTATATTGACCTTGTATCCCGTATTGTCTCAAAGCTTCAAAGCAACAATTTCCCATTGTATGATGCATTTCAGAACAAAATGAGGTAAATGTACTGTATCAACAACAGAATCATTTTCATATATATATAACACATACAATGTGATATCAGCATATTTGTGTCTCATATGCCTATATAAATTATTTGAGAAAGGGTTTTGCTCATAAAAAAATATGTTCTTTTAGATTATCAGACCTACAAGGTAGCTATTTTAGCAAGAAGGATGACTTTGAGGGGTGATCCAGAGGTGTGCTTTGCTCATGAATGATTAGCACTGATTTGGTGGATTTGCAGCCATCTTATATTTAATAGCTATTGGCATAGATTGGTTTTTAAGCAGGTAATGCAATTGTTCAACTGTTTCAACTGAGTCATTTTCATTTTATAATTTAACTATATTTTGAAATACTGATAACAGTTTATTAATGTTTGATAACTAAAACCTGAATAAATATCTCAACTTGCTATATCAATGAATTATCTACTTAAACTCCTTGCAATTTCTCAGACCAGATTTTAATAATCCAGTTCTACTTCATGTAGGCACTTTTGCAGTATCTTGATATAATTTAGAACTTAGAGATCCAATACAGCTTGCCTGGGCTGTATTGAGCAAACACAAGTTGTCTTGGGCTGTGTGTGTGTGTGTGTGTGTGTATAAACTTTCACCTAGAGATTTTTTTAAAATACTTGTTTAAAATATCAAAGTACTTTTATGGCTTTACAGAAAAAAAATTGAAGTACAGCGGAGTGCATAAAGAAGAACACATCATAACAAAGACCCAAAATAACTGCCTTAGTGACTCATGGATATATGTGTGAAGCTATTTCAAGCTTGATTGCATGCTTTATCAGTGGTGGTCACAGAGCTTCAAAATCACTTATAAGCACCACAACCATCCCCAAAAGACATGTCCCTTCCTCACTATGCTGTTACAAGCTAAACTGTTGATTACTGAAGGGCCAGCACTTATCACCAACTATTGCATCAGTAAAGTAAGACTTAATTGAAGGCAGTGCAAAAGTCTCAGTCCTCTATTTCATTTTATTCAGTTCACTTCTCGCAAACTGATGGAAAGCAGCATTAAATTCAGATTGTACCAAGAAAGGGATAATAATTTAATTTGACCTTTACTGGAATTAAAGACAAACTGGTAATATAAGAGAAAAACATTGGAAACATAATATAAAATGATCCATAATAAAATAGGAAGCTGATCCTTGAACACAACACCTTAAATCACAAAGCTCGTCCATACTTCATTCATTTCAGAGTAGGTGGGCTCAGTGTTACTTGATATACCTCATTTACAGCACTACAAGTGATATATAATGTATATAACCTGTAAAACTGAAAATACATTTTAGGACCTCACATGGTTGAGGGGGGGGAAATACCACCAATGGGCTTTTCCATCAAATACTATGAAAAAATATAAACCTATTCATAATTCCTATTCATCAGAAACAGAATATAATAATAAAAATATTGAACAGCATTACTTGCTGTTTAAAAAACTATTTTTAAAAACTGTATTGTAAAATATAATTACATCCAAACTATAATTGCTTTTTTCAATTAAGAGTAGTTCTTTTTAAAATTATGCATTAAAGATCAATTGTGTATTGAACAGTTATATAAAAGACAACGTTAAAACTATGATATTCAGACTACAAATATTTGGGCAACAACTGGATTGTGGTAGATAACCAAAAAATACTAGTTCTCTGATGCCAACTTCCCAATTTTTTGAAACACAGATACACATCTAGACAAAACTAATCTAAGCTTAAATCAGAGAGTTATTCTCTTTCTGATCTCTACATAATAAAGCATATAATGACCATAAAATGGTGTGTTAAAGTAGCTACAGGCCTATAATATACTTTGGAATCAATATTTCTAGTCATTGTGGTAGTATACCATAGCAATATGAGTTAAAAGTGTTTGAAGGCCCAGTTTTCAATGAGTCTTGCTTTCAGTTGTTTGTATGCTGGTTTTAACATAAAAACAGTTATAATTTTCAGAATCCTTAGAATAGAGAAGGCATATTTGATTTCCCCACCAGAGATTCATATAGATCATAATATTGTGAAAGAGATTTCTTTCCTTCTGCCCAGCTGATAGGGAAAAGAGAAGTGGCTCCCTTGAGCTTTGAAAGTATAACAAGCAAGGATTGTATGTAGCTATGAGCTATGATTTCCCACATGCTTTCTGAAAAATTGCCTGCATGGAATAGGTGAAAAAGCCTATGTTTATTCTTTGTACTTGACATTCAAACCAGATCAGTATAGATTAGGAGATCAAAACGGTGACCGTTTACAAACACACATATTCTGTAGTAGTGAGCAACTTAAGAAGATACACATTTACTTGAGAAAAATAATAATCAAACACAATAGATTTATTGTACATACATGTTATACTTTATTAAAGCAATTTTGCTTGATCTAATAAGGCCTTACAAATGTTATATGTAGTTTAAAAATTCAAAAATATATTAATAAAAATGTTGCCAGCTAGTAAGCTATAAATGAATTCAATTAAACAATTAAATGAGTTTAATTTTGGGCTGGATCACATGTCATATTGGTGGTTTCTCTTCCATTGATTGGACTTCCTTTTCTCTATCAGTTGTCAGTTAGGTTATTGAACCACTGCTTTATTTTATCTTATTTCTGCAAGTGTTCTGGAGTGCTTTTTTAACCATTAGCATTTATCAATCTCTGTATTGGAAAACAAATCATGCTTTCTTTATGGTGGTATTGTTATAACAGTAATGAAAGTAGCAATATTTCAATTTGAATCCCACTTTTCCATGATTCAGGATAGCTAAGAATAATATTGACATGAACAATGATAACCATAGAAAACCATGAAAATCTAGTTAAATATAGCTAAAATAAATTAATTTAAAAGAAATGATCTTATTCCTGGTGCAAGGTGAAGCTTAGAATAATTCATTTCTTTTGCATTTCATGGCTTGAGAACAAATCTTTTTTGTATGTTCCCACCTCTGAAATCTGTTCATATGGACAGAAACATTCATGTTCTATGCTTGACATTGAAGTGTCTGTTAAGTGTCACCACTTACATACCTGACATTGTTGCCCAATTGCTTTGAACATAAAAGCTTTAATTTTAGTGGTTATTGGGTTTTTCCAGTATTAAAGGCATTATGCCTCTCAGTATTGCTTGCTAACAATACTATAGTTGCATACATTTCTAGTTTTCCACAGATGGCATATGGGGGAATAGGAAGAAGGAATAACCTGAGGAACAGGATGAAGATCCACAAGCCAATTGTTATATAAAAGATATATGAATTGGGGAAGACATGTAACTTGAGAAAATATCTCAGATACATATTTGCAGCTACTACTCAGACATCAGATGTAAGCTGTGGTCAGGAGGGCTTTGAACAGGTTCATCTTGTGTACTAGCTAAGCTCCTTCCTTATTCAGGAGGTTTTAAAGATGCTTACTCATGTCCTTGTCACTTCACAAGTGGATTATTACAATGTAACCGACATGAATTTGCCCTTGAAGACAATCAAGAACTTATATTTGGTACAAAATACAGCAACACAAAGAGTAATAGGCATTTCTTGGTAAGCCATGTGTCACTGTTGCTCTACAAGCTACATTGACAGCCACTTGGCTTCTGGGTGCAATTCAAGGCGCTACTAAACCTAGAAAGCTCCTAATGCTTAAAGTAATATCTATTTCCAGTTGGTTTTGCCTGCTTGGTTTGTTCTTGCAGAGTGGGTACACTCCAGAATAACTATTCAATGTTGTTATTTTATAGAACTGCTCTTTGGACCAAAATCACCTCAAAATCACCTCAAAGGTACTCTCTTTCTCTTGTGATTTTGACAGCTGCTTTGCTCTCAGACCTGGGATTGATTGTGGGACCCCTCTTGGATTGTATGTTATGATGATGTTTGTTTTAATCCAAGCTCACCATGATACTTACAAGAAGTAGTGAATATTATTTCCTATGAATTAGATCCTGCCACAGTCTAGCTATCAATCAGATCTTTTCAGCCAACTGTCTTCATTTGCTTATTTGTACCATTGTTGGCTGACTTTTAACCTTCTAATTGGGATCAGGGCATCTTGTTTCAAGGTGAAGCTGAACATATATATTTGACAGCCTATAGAAAAAAAACATGAAAGTCTATCTGTGTATATGTATTCCCCAAATAATAAATTATTATTAAGATCAAATACAAGATGAACCAATTATCCATAAGATGTATGCATAAAGAATTCTGGTGTATTAGAGCAGGAAAAAAGGACATTGTTTTATTTGAATGTGTAATATATGAGCCTTCAGTGGGAAAAAATAACAAAATTATTTTAGCTCAATCTAAATCTCATTATAGCTACTGTTTGAATCATTTTTTTCTTGAAAGTTATTTAGGTTTGAATTTAATAACATTAATATACATGTAAATGTATTTAGAGTTTATGGATATACTACAGGAAATTTTATCTAAATAACATTTAATATCAAAATTATTACCAGGCTCTCTGAATGATATATTGGCCAATAGGAATTCCCCCTCAGGGTACTCCATAAGAAGCAATATGGAGAAAACACAATGTTAACATGAATGCATTGGTACAATGCTTTGTATAGCATGCAAAATAAAAAGGCATTAAACAGTAAATTCATGTACTTCTATTTACATCTGAAAAAAATCACCTCAAACTGATTTAATCTGCTCTTTCCAATAAGCAAATGACATTTTTCAATGTCTGTTACATCAGAAAATAAATAAAGACAAAATCCTTAGGGAAGTATGGCCTTAGGCCAGCTTATTTATATTTCATGCTCTTTCATTTTCCCTGATTTTTCTTTCAGAAATTCAGGCATTCACAGGCTCGTAAACTGATGCTACTTTAAATTCAATATTTGCACTTATTCTGTTAGTGTGGGCTCAGACCAAAATACATAGTGAAAACAAGGGAGATTCCTGCCCTTTCTTCATTTTATATCCATTATAATATCTTTAGAGTTAATGCATTTCTATACAAAATTTATTTTACTTATAACTGACTGTGCAACATAATTGAATTATTTTATAAATGACTAATTGATTCCAGCCTATTGTGTAATCTTAACTGTTGTAAGGTAAATGCCAGGTGAAGAGTGTCCGCCATATGAGTACAGACCATCATGAACTGAGATAATATATGGAGATCATGGAGATAATAAATTCCCAAGCCAGCTGTAACTGCCTTCTCCCCTCTACAGTAATTTTAGTGAACCTGGTGGGGCAATCAAGCAGTTAAGGAAGGGATGTCTCACTATTCTTGATAACTTAGCTATTAATCAGTCTCATGGAGATCTACCCCCGAATCCATCCTCTCCAGCCAAGCGCCATCATCTGCTGCAAGTATCCTCCATCAAACTTCTCTCCTTCTACAAAGCCAGTTTCCATGGCTCCTCTTTTGCTCCTTTTTTGCTTAGCAACTGGATGCCCAATAGCAAACTCATTTATCCCAACCTCCATTTTTTCCTTTTCCTTTCATTCCATTCTCACTACTATTTTAACTCTATGTGCCCCCACCCCAACCACCATGTATTAGCTATCTAATAATAATAATAATAATAATAATAATAATAATAATAATAATAATAATAATAAAGTTGGAAGGGATCTTGGAGGTCATCTAGTCCAACCCCCTGCTCAGGCAGGAAACCCTATACCATTTCAGACAAATGGCTGTCCAGTCTCTTCTTAAAAACTTCCAGTGTTGGAGCATTCACCGCTTCTGGAGGCAGGTTGTTTTACTGATTAATTGTTCTAACTGTCAGGAAGTTTCTCCTTAGTTCTAGGTTGCTTCTTCTTTGATTAGTTTCCATCCTTTGCTTCTTGTCCTGCCTTCAGGTGCTTTGGAGAATAGCTTGACTCCCTCTTCTTTCTGGAAGCCCCTGAGATATTGGAACACTGCTATCATGTCATCCCTCATCCTTCTCTTCATTAGACTAGACATTCCCAATTCCAGCAACCGTTCCTTATATGTTTTAGCCTCTAGTCCCATGATCATCTTTGTTGCTCTTCTCTGTATTTTTTCTAAGTCTCAACATCTTTTTTATATCATGGTGACCAAAACTGGATGCAATATTCCAAGTGTGGCCTTAATAAGGCATTGTAAAGTGGCATTAACACTTCACATGATCTTCATTCTATCCCTCTGTTAATGCAGCCTAGCACTGTGTTGGCCAATTCCAAATTATATCCATAGCATTCCTCTTGTCCACTAATTTTGTCACTTGGTCAAAGAATGCAATAAGATTTGTCTGGCAGGATCTGTTTTTGAAAAACCCATGTCGGCTTT
Organism: Protobothrops mucrosquamatus; assembly: GCF_001527695.2. NCBI lineage: Eukaryota > Metazoa > Chordata > Lepidosauria > Squamata > Viperidae > Protobothrops > Protobothrops mucrosquamatus. The sequence goes on along the minus strand of NW_015386261.1, from coordinate 1,221,929 downwards.
CGGTAATGACTTTGTTTGCCTCTAGGTGTTCGCTGATTCACTGATTTGCTGATCTATCTATTGAAGACTCCTTAGAATTTTAAATAGAGCTAAATGTTGAGAAAAGCAAGGTTTTACAAGGTACAAATACATATTAGGCGAAACCTGGCTCAGTAACTGTGAGAGGGACCTTGGAGTCCTAGTGGACCATCACTTAAACATGAGCCAGCAGTGTGTGGCAGCAGCCAAAAAAGATAATACAATCCTTGTTTGTATAAACAGAGGCATAGAATCAAAATCATATGAAGTATTAGTACCGCTTTATAAAGCCTTAGTAAGGCTATACCTCGAATACTGTATCCAGTTTTGGTCACCACGTTACAAAAAAGTGCAAAGAAGAGCAACTAAGATGGTTAAAGGCCTGGAGACAAAAACATAGGAAGAATGGTTGCAGGATTTGGGTTGTCTAGTCTAGAGAAAAGAAGGACTAGGAGGGACATGATAGCAGTATTCCAGTGTTTGAGAAGTTGCCACAAAGAGAAGGGGGTCAACTTATTTTCCAGGGCACTAGAGGGTAGGACAAGAAACTAATGGAGACCAATCAAGGAGAGAAGCAACCTGGAATTAAGGAGAAACTTCCTGACAGTGAGAACAATTAACCAGTGGAACAGCTTGCCATTAGAAGTTGTGGGTATTTCATCACTGGAGGTTTTTAAGAAGAAACTAGACAATCACTTGTTTGAAATGGTATATGGTCTCCTGCATGAGCAGGAGGTTGGATTAGAAGACCTCAAAGGTCCCTTCCAGCTCTATTCTGACTAAATGCAATAACACTTTAAGCTGGATATTTACACCTCTTGATCATATCATCACATCGTTCCTCTGCTTGGTCTCCTTCACCATCATCCAGTTTTTATAACTAAACAAATAAGTATATAATGAGAAAACAATGTATTTATTACTGTGATGTGATAAATACATTGTAATTTATCCAAAGAAATAATTGGGTGAATCTATGTAATTTAATCAACATATTAAATATATTATAAACATAGTTAACTATGTTTTCTTTCAAAACAATTTTATATTTCACCTGTGGAGATGGTTACCAGCATCAAATTCCTTGGTGTGCAGTTAACAAGTAGGCTGGCTTGGTCGCTCAACAACGAGACACTGGTGAAGTGGGAAAAGCAATGCCTGTATTTTCTGCATTGCATGTGAAAAGCACATCTTCCTTCCCCTGTCCTTACCACTTTCTACAGAGGGACGATCAAGAGCATCCTGTCATACAACATCACAGTCTGGTTTGGAAGCATCACTGCTTCAGAAAGGAAGGTGGTGCAGAGAATGGTGAGGATGGCAGAAAAGATTATTGGCAGTTCCCTCCCTTCCATCCAGGACATAGCATATAAGCTTGAGCAGGGTCCACAAGATTGTCTGGGACAATACACATCCTCTTCATGACCTGTTTTCCTTGTTACCTTCTGGGAGGAGGCTTCATGGTATCCGAAGCAGAACATCCAGATTCAGTCACAGTTTTGTTCCATACAGTATTAACCTTGTGAATTCTAAAGCTTCCTTCTTCCATTATGTATTCAAGATGGATAGTGATTAATATTTATATGTTACTTATATGTAAAGGTGTATATGTTGTATATATTATGTTTAAATGTGTGTTATGTATGTGTACACTTTGAGAGCAAGCAACTAAATTTCATTTTTAATGTGTGCCATTGTGCCCACAGTAAAAAATGACAATAAGGGCTATCTATCTATCTATCTATCTATCTATCTATCTATCTATCTATCTATCTATCTATCTATCTATCTATCTATCTATCTATCTATCTATCTATCTATCTATCTATCTATCTATCTATCTTATATAGATAGTACTAACCCCACCTTTCCCTCAACACACAAAAATATATATTTTACTATGCAGCTTTTGGGCCTTTTATTTCCAGCTGAAGAAAAGTCTGATGCTCTAATGACTATACTGGCATTATGTGCCAATCAAAAGATACCATATTGTAAAGGTCACAATTCTTCTATTAAAACATTCAAAATCAGAGGGTTCTTTATGCTTTAGTTACTCCAGTGTTACAATTAATTCTGTCAAGCCTGCTTAAAACTGAAATTTTTTTCCACAGACCATAACCTTTCTTTTCTAAAGAAGTCATTTTATCTTCTCCTGCATTTATCTTACTTAGCATATTTTAGACTACAGAAGATAAAGTAGACAAGAATGTAAACCAAAACAAATCCAAGCGGACACAAGTATATGGAAAATGAACTTCAAAACACATAGTTGTTCAGATTATAACATTAGATATTATGAGAACTATTAATATTTATTTTGCTAATACTTAGTATGTCCAGTATTCTTTTATGATAAACTTTCAAAAGGGGGAAATGACAGTACATATAAAAGCAATGGCATTGTAAGCATATTATGATTTTGCAAAAGATGAAAACACATACCTAATTTCATTTTTTGGTACTCAGCCAGAGAAATCAATCGTTATAGTATATATGACAATTCCATAATTTCAAAAGATTCTATCTTACATCCACAATGGATGGAATGTCACTTCATTAGCTGATTAAAGCTTTCAATATTTTTTTAAAAAGTGGTTTGATTGCATCTGAATATTTTTCATGATTTTGTATAATGATACATATTAAGTAATTTCTTTTAAACAAGCTTGTTGTAAATAGTTGTTTTAACATGCCTCTCTGGGTAATTTAAAACTCTAACTGATGAAAACTAATATAAGCAGCAAAAAAATGAGGTTCAGTGTTAATATAACTTCAAAGAGACATATATTGATATAATAACATTAGCTTATTATGCACTGAATTTATGGTGAATTCTGTAGTAGAATTAAAATACAAAAATGGAACAACCAAAGGATCAAAATTAAATGGGTGAAATATGTATGCATGTATTTGACCAAGGAATAACATTACAAAGCTTTTAGAAACTTAAGCAATATAGAAAGAAAAGAAAAGAAAAGAAAAGGAAAGAAAGAAAGAAAGAAAGAAAGAAAGAAAGAAAGAAAGAAAGAAAGAAAGAAAGAAAGAAAGACTTTTACCTTTAGTAATCTTGGCATCACTCTGTGACAGTGATTGGCAGTACTTTCAGCATGAATCACTTTTTCACATCCTGTACAATTAGCCTTGCTGCCTGCATAGCACTGAAGGAGTCATTGACAGAAGTAGAAGTCTTTTGTTGCTACTTCTTTGGTGGTAACCCAATAAAGCAAATGTTTTGCATGCAAAAGAATCAATTTTCAATTCTTCCCATCTTAAAATGGGAAGACTTCCTGAAAGCCCAATGACCTGCTTCCCATCCCTGTAACTGGTTCCAAAAATTCTGACTTATGAAAGCAAACCTTGTCCTTTCACATTCATGTTATTTTATAATAATACAATTTAATTATTTTTATTTTAATTATATTTAGTTATTTCAGTCAAAATAATTATACTAGGATACAATAGACCTATTAATCATAACTACTTTAGCTGAGACAAAATATAGTTAAACTTAGACCGGAGGTAAAATATTCTGGATTTTTTCAAAAATATAGGAAATAGAAACTACATGACAACAGTCCAGGATCTCTTTCATAATCAACGTATGTTACACAACCAGATAGTAGAACATTTTGTATCAAAGGAATCTGTAAGTGAAACAATTTTCCCTCCCAGCTTTAACAAATTTGCAGCCCTTGAAACACTTGAACGAACCCAAAAAACAATAGCTGATAGATCTTTCACTATTTGTCAACAAAGAGTTAAATGAAAATATGGGTTCAATCCCAATCTATCCAATACAACTTGCTAGTTCACCTGCTGACTTCAGGGGAAACAAAGTAAGATTCAAAATAAGATTTAAAGTTAGAATATGCAGAGACTTCCATAGAAAAATTCAATGGAGCTTAAAGCAAAGCAATGCATTTTTACAACATAAACTGTTATTACAATATTTGAGCAGCTGTTAGATATAGAATATGATCTGGAATTGCTGTGGGGGGGGGGGAAAGACTTGGAGGCTGGTTCATAAAGCTGAACCTACCACTACCATTTAAGACTTATGCATAAGTTCTGGCTAAGTAACATATTCTGGACATGCATTCTGATAAACGGCATATTGTTAAAGTAAAACAAACTGAAAAATCTGTGCAACAATCAAATATCTGTATTAATAAATTATTACTCTCTGGCAAGGCAAATTGTGGGGACTTCACACATACTAAATCTTTTTGAGTACTAAAGAAGCAATTCCTTGCAAGTTAAATTGTTCAGGAAAAAAGAAAGATTGCTTTCTTTGCCTCCCTGAAACAATATTGGATGCTAAGGTTCCAGGAGAGCACTTCTATTATCCCTAAAACAACCTTCACAGTCAATACCTGCAGATAGATTTATGTGCTGTTGAATGGCTCCAAATGCTGCAAATTAATTCTGCTATCTTTTAATCACCCTACTATCCACACTGATGCTATTCAAGATGAAATTATATTAACATCATTCAAATATCCCTACCAGAGTCTTTAACAAGTAAAAGTTAATTACCTATTCAATTCTGCTTGACTAGTATCCTTAACAGTTTCAAAACTTTACCAGACAACTTTGCCTCTTCCCCATGTCTGGCCTTGAAAAAGCAAGAGTGTGGAGTTAGTCAGCCTCAATGAATGAAGATATGTCAGACCCAGCTGAAGCTGACCTTATCAGTGCTTTTGATTTTTGCCTAGAAATGAAGATAAAATAATGCACATACTGGAAAATCTTAAGAAAACCCTATAGAGTTATAATCTATTGATTATTATTCTATCATAAGAAGGCTATACTAGAGGGAAACCTATATACTAGAAAAATTAAGGATATGAAATCTCATTGGGAAGGATTGTGTGTCAGGCAAATGAAAACTCGTTTGGAGCTGTGTACACTTAATGGCTGCCTAGATAGGGATCATCCAGCATATATTTGGGGGGCAGGGAAAATATCAACAGTTGATTACCAGATCACATCATGTGCTCTCCCCAATGCCCTACATTAGATGGAGGTAGAATCACAATTATAAAACAATCACCACCTCCTAATACTAATTGACATCCCTTTGGAAATGACTATTAACAGAAGAGGTCTTTGCTTCAATGCTGGAAAAATAGAAACACAGAGGTACAAATTAAATGGAATGAAAGTAGTGCAAAAGGGGTCACATAATGCCTAGCAGTTTTAGAAACCTTAGAAATTTGTGCACTCCTATTAGACAACAAATCTGAAACACCATATTTAGACTTGTACAATTTTTAATCTGAAATCTGCTTTTGTCAAAAAGAAAAACAAAGCAACCCTTCAGTAACTGAGGTGTAAACTATTTTAAAGGATTGTTTTATTAGGACGGCACAGTTGAAAAATTCATAGTATACAGTATATAGAAAATAAACATTTTCCTTTTGAGGACCAATTATTTTCTCAATTGATTTTAAGGCTTCAATACAAGGCCCTTCTAAAAGAAAAGATTAGCATTGAAGGAGACCTGAAAGAAGCTAATTCAGTAAATCAGGAAGACAGATTCTTCCCTTTTCTGACAAACTACTAGACTACTAGGAAAAGGGCGTTGTTTACCTGAACGCCTATTCTCAACATGATGATGGATCATTCACCAATGGGTTATCTTAACCTTCCTGCTCCACATGACTAAGTCTGAGTTTATAAATATCAGTACCACGCCATGTGCTCCCCAGTTTTGAGACTAGGCGATATGCGTACGTGTGTACGTCCTTATCATAATACCCCAGCTTCCAGGCCCTAGGGTGGGAGTGAATGATCCATCATCATGTTGAGAATAGGCGTTCAGGTAAACAACGCCCTTTCTCCAACATGATTGGATGGANCCCTAAGGGAGGGAGTCTGACTGGGCCTGGTTATCTTCTAGTGTCAATGCCTGCTTCAGGACCTTACGTCCAAATGAAGCCTCGGCAGCTGCGTACTTGTCAATCTTGTAGTGATGGACAAAGGATGAGGGCGAAGACCAGGTCGCTGCCCTGCAAATCTCCTCTATGGATGCCTGAGTTGTCCAGGCCGTCGAGGTGGCAGCGCCACAAGTTGAGTGAGCAGTTATGCGACTGGGGATTGGCAGTGACTGGTTCTGGTATGCTAGGGCAATGCAGGTCCTGATCCATCTGCCAATTGTGGAAGTAGAGGCCTTCCGACCTCTGGATGGAGGTTGAAAGGATATGAACAGTGCCTCGGACCTGCGGAAGTCTGCCGTCCTGTGTATGTAGCATTGTAGGGCCCTACGTACGTCGAGGGCATTCCATTGTTTCTCAATGTCATTGGATGGGTTAGGACAGAAGTCCGGTAACACCACCTCTTGTGATCTATGGTATAGGGAGTTAACCTTGGGCAAGAAGGATGGGTCGAGCCGAAGTACTACCCTGTCCGTATGGAATATGCACATGTTCCTGTTTACCGATAGGGCCGCCAGTTCAGAAATCCTTCTGGCTGACGTGATTGCGACCAAGAAGGCCACCTTCAGTGATAGGAGTCTAACGGAACATGTGTCTATGTGTTCAAATGGTGGCTTAACTAGTGCCATTAGGACCCGGTGAAGTTCCCACGAGGGGTATCGATGTACCATCGGTGGGCATGCGTTGGAAGCTCCCCTGATGAAGGAGCGAACCATGGGATGCTGCGCTAGGGGGAGAGCGTTGTCGCACGTGATTACTGTAGCGAGGGCTGCTATCTGTCTGCGGATGGTGTTCAGGGATAGCCCCCTCTCCAGTCCATCCACTAGGAACTCCAGTACCATAGGTACGGGGGCTGCTAAGGGCTCAAGTCCGCGCCCTGTACACCACCTACAGAATTCCCTCCAGGTTGCGTCATATATTCTATTCGTAGAAGGTCGTCTGGATTGTTGGATCATGTCTATTACCCTAGCTGAATATGAGTCCTGACTCAATGCCCGGTGTTCAAGTGCCAGGCGGCTAACTGTAACCACTGAGGGTCTGGATGCTGGAGCTCCCCCTGCACGAGGGAGATGCGATCCGGTGGAATGCGCCACGGAGCCTCGATGGAGAGATCCGTCAGATCGGCAAACCAGGAGCACCTGGGCCAGTGAGGCGCGACCAGAAGTACCTCCGCCTGTTCCTGTAGCGTCTTCCGAATCGTGGCCGGAAGAAGTGGAAGGGGAGGGAAGGCGTACAGCAGACCCTTTGGCCAGGGACTTCGAAGGGCATCCGTTCCCTCCGCTGACTGTGAGGGGAACCTGGAAAAAAACCTTGGTAGTTGGGAATTGTTTGGGGAGGCAAAGAGGTCTAGGA
>NW_015386261.1:1194507-1211998 GCF_001527695.2 Protobothrops mucrosquamatus | reverse complement strand
ACCTCCGTGGATGATGAGGATGCTGATGATGCTGGATCTGCCATGGTGGTTGATCCGATCGTCTTCTTAGGCCTTAATCAGTGAAAAGCGCCCCTCCTCTGCGCTGTGATTCTACTGAAATAGCCCAGTGATGTCTTCCACCCAGGTGAGGAGGGGGGGTTTAGTGGGGTCCTAGAGTGAGGCAATGCGCCCAATCTGGACGAGCTTGCCTTCCCCACGCCGATGGATTCAGCTCGCTGCAATGAATTGGAAAGTGCGAGTTAGCTGGGGTAGCTGCGAGCCCTCTTCCCTCAGGAAGCTCTTGGGCTCCTTAAGTGGCTGGTCCTAGGACCTGTTTGCCTCTCCTCTGCCCATCGTCCTCTCCCATGTGAGGGAGTGCAGTGGTGGAGAAGCCCAGTTAGTGAAGTTGTGAGCGACTGGAATGCTGAGAGGGGGAAGTTCCCCTCTCCAGGGCTTATCTTCAATGAATGAGAGGCTGTGTGGGGAAATCCCCCTCCTCGGAGGCTACCCTGTTCAGGGAATTCTTTCCAGCTGCCAGGGCTTCAGGGGGTTGTTTAAAGGAAATCCCCCCCCTTCGGAAGCTCGCCGGCTTGGGGAAAACCCCCTCCGTTTAATAAGAGGACAGAGAGGCTTGAGCCTCCCTGCCTGGTGGAATCATCTCCGCCTGCCAGGGAAATACGGAGAAGTCCCCGGTTTGGGGAAACACCCCCTTGCGGCTGTCTGGGCATCTCTTGCCTTGGCCTCCTGGGGAATTCCTCCCGCCTGGGAAGTCCTACGGAGCCGAAAGGCTGAAAATGAGCGAATGCGCGCGTGCGCGCGCGAGAGAGAGGATCCTCGCTCCGGAGGTTCCCCCGGCCTGGGGGAAGCCTCCCTGGCTGCCTGCATGGGGGGATTCCCCCTCCTCGAGGTCTCCTGACTGAGGGAGGCCCCCATGTTCGGAGTTTCCCCGTATGCGCGTGTGTGCGCGCGCGGGGAAAAACCCTTTCTCCGGAGGTTCCCCCGGCCTGGGGGAAGCCTCTCTGCCTGCCAGCGAGCGAGTGAGGCCGCGTGGGGGATTTCCCCCTCCCTGGTGGCCTTTCGACCAAGGGAAGCCCTGCCGACCGAGGGAAGCCCTGCCGGCTGTATAAACAGCGAGGGCGAGCTGTAGGTCCCCGGGATTTCTGGCGAGCCGGACTGCGTGGGGATTCCCCCTCCCTAGGAGGCCTCCCGACCGGGGAAGCCCTGCCGGCCGTATTAAACGGCGCGTGGGCGTAGGAAGGGGTCCCCAGGGTTCCCCACACCGAGTGAATCTTATGCAGAAAAGGAGTAAAAAACTCACCAGATCCAGGAAACTTCTCCGATGCCTCTGGAAGTGAAAGGAATACTTCGATGGAGATCAGCTGATTGTAGGGAATTCCCTGTGCATCTGGGGTTTTTCCGTCAGCTCCTGGACAAAGGAAGTCGGTCTCCCTGGGGATAAATTCAATCCAAAGGATCCGACGGAATCCTCCTCCTGGTATGGTTCCCCTGGGAATTTCTCTCTTGATTAGTTCTTTGTTGAAATGATAATTGTAGTAGAATGTTGATAATTTTTAAAGTTGGTCTTGGAGCATGAAGACTAAGTCGAAAAACTGGGGAGCACATGGCGTGGTACTGATATTTATAAACTCAGACTTAGTCATGTGGAGCAGGAAGGTTAAGATAACCCATTGGTGAATGATCCATCCAATCATGTTGGAGAATCCACTACTTCTGCCCCCAATCAACTATCAATTCTAGCCTGAGAGGACTATTTTAGTGTGCCGTACATGGATTGTGTTAGTAATATAAATGAGAGTGAGACTGCCTCAAGTTCAAAATTTACACACACACCCCTCCAGTCTCTATACAAGAGGTAACCTAATTGACTGAATTCCTTAAGGTGAACAAGGCTCCAGGTGTTGATTGTGTTTTGCCTGAAATAATTACAAACAATCCCAGCTGGTGGACGCCGCTGCTAGCATCCTTATTTACATTCATAAATCAGGCTGGTTTCAAGAATTCTGGCTTATGATGAACATGTAAGTACACTAGTATCATTGCTGCATTATTTCCATTTGGTATTTCCTGTCAATATAAATGTGCAAATAATTATCAGAAATCATTCTATAGTTTAGCTATTGTGACATACCAATCTGAAACTCTGATGTGTTCATTGCCTAATAGTCAGTTTGCAAGATGGAGAGAAGTCAGGGGTTCCTAAATTAGTTCATGATGAATAAATCCAAACAAGAATCAATTTGAACAATCTAAATGTCCTGCTGATAGGAAATATTTCCCGGGAATAATTGAATTGTATACAGCCACATGCTTGTTCGTTTACAATCAAGCAATATTCCAGAAAATTCTGGACTACTCTAACAAATGATCATTCCAAGTATACAGGACGCAACAAATTGAAAGTATAAAATAGTTCATTGGTTTAACTATTCTTTTTCAAATTTAAAATAAAAAGTATATATTAATAAAAAATAAAGGTATGCAGTAGGTCTTCTTAGAAGACAAAGCGGAACTTTTAAGAAAATCATGAATTTAGGAAGCCTCCAAAATGGAGGAAAGAGTTAATTGTGAAAAGTTGCAGGGAAGAAGCAAAACTTTGGAACAGGCAGAAACCTAGAAAGTTGGGCAGCACAACGTTTTGATGGACAGGCAAGGAGGAAAGCTAGGAACTCTCCTTAAAGCAGGAGATCCAGCACAGTTCAAGTCATCAAAAGTGAGGCTTTTTAGCAAGGCAGCTTTGGCTAAGCATTCTTGCCATACAGGAAGATCTGTATTATCCCATATAGGAAGTAAAATAAAGTTATTTTAATTTTTATGCTAAATATAGTAACAATTGTTTGTTATCTAGAAATATTTTTAAACTAATTGAAACTAATTGTATTTGTGCTGGGTGTGTGTACAAGGGCGGACTGTCTTTAAGATGCTCTATTACTTCAATGGTTAGCAAGAGCCATGATTAAAGCACTTTGGATAGGAATTAGAAACTTTCCAATCAGCATTATTCTAATAATTTTCAAATATATATTTTTTATTATTTTAAATAAAATTATTTAATTAAGATTTTTAACAGCATTAACAACACTTTATGTAAAGTATGGTATATATGTACATATTCCTTTATACTACTTCTGAATAAAATAAAATATAATTACTTCCAAGCCATTCAATTACATGATATCCTGTAAATATATATATATATATATACTTGATTTTTTTTAAAAAAAAAAAACAACTAACAATCTTAGTGCTTAGTAAACAGCATGTTGTCTGGGTTCACATTTCACAACAATCAATAATAGTCAATTTCTATCATATCATATTCTACATAACAGCTTTCCTTAATTTTCTCTTCCTCCCATATTGTTCTCTTTTGCAAATGTTAGGTTAATAGTTAATATTTTAGTAACAAAGAAGTTAAATATAAACATTTTTCTAACATTTATCCAATTGGTAACAGCATCAATATAGAACTTTTTTTCTAATTAGTCCTCTTGGTTGCGTTATACAGTATGTCCTGTTTTCAACATTCTCGTTTAGACTTTTTGCCCACAAAATTGAAATCATTTTTATCTGTTAAGATTTTCTCAAAATTGATTTATGGTTAAATATCGAAGCTGTTTCCCTCACAATAATCCTCCCAACAATTACATTTCTCATATCATTAAAAAAAATACAATACTACCCAGAATAAGAAAGAAGAAAAAGAAAAAGAAAAATACATCTTTCTCAAACTAAAATTCATTTATATCCCCTATTTTTTCATTTTTAATTCTATTCCATTCGATATTTACCAATTAAGTAATCCATGTTATATTTTAACCATATTCAAACAAATACTTAATCTTTAAAAATTGCATCTGATAAGACAGTTACATTTCTCATATCATAAAAAAATATCTTTTAACTCTATTTCATTCAATAGTTACTGGTTGAGTAGTCCATATTGTATTTTAACCATATTCAAACAAATGCTTAATCTTAATTGTATTTCTAAATAGATAGTAAAATGCTTCAAAAGAGCAATCCATTTACAAATCACAAAATAAAACAAGCATATCTATGGCATTCAAAATGCTTGTAATGAAATAATTTCACACAATCACATGTGTGCAATGGTGGATTCAAGTATGTGAACAACTGGTTCTCTGTGTGGATGCCACTTCTGGAAATCCATTCTGGGCCTGGGCAACAAAAGAATTGCCACCAGTACTGCCAAAATGGTGCGAACCGGCCGAATCCCACCACTGCATGTGTCTTAGTGTTTTGTTTCAAACTCAGAACACTCAAAATGGCTGTTTAGAACAGAGCATATTTGTACTAAACACTCTAATTCTTAGTTTTTAAATTTGGAAATGAAATTAAACTTGTTTAATCTCTATTCTCCTATACATGCAAAAGGAAAAACTGTTGCAAGGATAACGATCATTTTGAGCTGAAATAAAACAAAAACATTTCTCAGTAATTGGCATTGGTATATAGAAAAATATAAATAAAATTTGTATATCCCTGAATCTGAAATTGAAATTTCCTAAATGTTATCCTGAAATATATTTCCTCTTTAGCAGAAAACCTTAATGGACTTTCCAACCTAGTTGTTTTCTTTTTTTCCTAAATGGTCTGCTGAATGTCACAAATACTATTCTGCCAGGAAAGAAACAGCAAAATATTGAAAAGCTTCTGCTGATCATTATATCCTGTGACAATATTTGTATGATGTTCTTATCATGTATTTGTTTGAGGTTTTGGTTTGAGGTTATGAACATGATTGGCTATCTAGCCAATTGCTTGTAAGCTATTTTAACTTCTCCTTGTTGCTTGTATTGATAAGAGTTGATAATGTCCTCAGCACATGATGCTCCACTGGAGTGAGGTCGAATAACTTTCCAACTGTTGGCGAAGTGTTTCTGTAGAGATCCTTCTTATTTGTCCACTTTTCTAGTCATTTTCTGTTTTTCAATTTTCAACTAAATTGACAACAGCAAAATTCTCTTCCATTTAGAAAGAATGCATCTTGCTTGAATTCACTTAAAAGCCATAGCACTCAAGAAAAATCAATAGGTCTTACGTTGCTTTACAACCTTGTATCTCCTGCACACTAATTTCAGACTGATCCATTATGCTCTGCCTTGAATTTCAGTTGAAGCACCATGAAGTAAAGCTAATCATTCTACCATCAAAATAATGTCACTGCAATAATATTCATAGCCTCAGTATGTACAGTACCTATACATAAAATATTGAAATTTCTGAGCAAGTGTGAAGTTTGATCTTCTTTATTAGTGGAGTTTGATATAGGAACTGAAAGAAATTATAATGCAAACATTTCCTCTTCCTCTTATTCTTGTTGAATTCTCAGAAATGCCATTCTAGCTTCAGTCTTATATCTGATTCCCCCCCCCCAAGAGTAACATTTATATACTGTAATTAGAACAAGAACACTTTTCTTCTGTAGCTTGTATATTGCAGGGGTTCTGACGAAGGGTAAAGAGTGAAGAGAATTCCCCTTGTATATGTATCATGGAAATATAAAGGTGTAAGTAAGTAAGTAAAGGTAAAGCTCTGACTGAGCTAAAATGATAAAAGAATAATAAAAAATGCTGTTTTCAAATACTGTATATACAAAATAATAAAAAGGATTAATATACAATTTGCTGAATGTAATGTTAAGAAATAATAAATGGACCTAATCAACTCCTATTTTGGTGCAACCTTTTTTGAAAAAAAAAAAAAAGAATAGGCTTTGTATTCTAGTAAACATTTAAGTACTGAATGAATGTGAATGAACTGTGGAGCAAAGCATCCTGTTATATGATCCCACAAATGAACTATACTCCCCCCCCCTCACATTATCTTTGTGTGAACTAGGGAAGGGGAATATTTATTGGAACTAAATCAGTCTATTTATCTGACTGTTGCCTTGGTAGTGGCTCTTTCTCTATCCCTTAAGATCATTCTCCATTCTCTCAGCAGAAGATGAAGCCTGAAAAGCATATGGAGAGAAACAGATAAGCAATTTCACAGGCACACATACTTTCTCAAAAGGGGGAGAAAGAAGAGAAAAATGGATAATGAGTTGATAGGAACAGTGAGGTGGATCGGAAATGTTGAAAAGAAGATAGTTAGCAAATAAAATAAGTCTAGACACACTTGAGTTTTGAAATGTAGCTATTTCCAGAAGTATCAACACAACTGAAATATGAATAATGTAATATCACTGAAGAAGGAAAACGACTAGAGTCCAAAAAACCATGCCTTCCTGACCAGAGAATGAGAAGGCAATCCAGATGTAACCTAAAAAGACTGACCTGCTACTAGCCACGACTGATTACTAGCTAACTCTAATTAAACCCTTGATTCCAGACAAGAAGGACTTTAGTTACAGGTCCAATTTAGGTGCAATTACATTAGAACAGGAAATAATTAATCTACAAACACCAGGGCAAGCAGAAATAAACCATTTTTTTATTATTCTATACAAGTGATGTGAGGTGGCCAAAACCTAAAAAAAAAAAGTTTGGAAAAGATCCATTTGGGAATCTACTTGAGCTAAAATGCTGTTTACATGAGCAGCCTTACATATGAAAGAATACCAATATATTTTATCTTGTATTGATATGCCTAAAAGAAGGGGAGAAAGTTTACAAGAAGGTTTTGCATGTTGGAGTTTGATCCTGATACCAATCTACCACAAGATTTTGACAATGAAGGCACAGTATGAATGCTAGATTATATAAAATATGGCCTAGGAATATCTGTTTTATCTTCATGAGTTTATATCATTATCAAATGAAAGGAACTTGCTAATAATCTATCCATGATTTTTAACAAATACTAGAGAATAGATAACAGAATTTGAATGAATTGGTTTTCTGTTAGTTTTGAAAAGAGAGTATTGGTGGGTTAAGATAGGAATGCTCTTAGGAGATTTAGTATTGTATGACATGGTATAGTGGGTTTTAGTTTCAGGAATACCAATTCTGATTGAATGAGAAAAAATATATCCTCCACTATGACAGAAATTACTGTTGAGATCACTTTCACTGAATGAATTCAGATGGAATTTAGGTAGAATCTGTTAGAAAATTTAGATTCCTGCAGTCAGAAGAATTCAGTGGCATAAATGCCTTTCTGTTATTCTAAGCAGAGGCATGCAATAAGAATTAAAAAAGACAAGATGGCAGTCACAACTTCCATTTTGCATTTTTAATTCTTCCTTCCCTGCCCATCCACTCCGGACTTAATTCTAAATGACTATTCTGGAATGTCAATTGTTATGTTAAATTCACTTTTTAATATTATTTCAATAATTATGGATTGCTTTTCAAAGATTTTCCTATGGTACTTGGTTTATTGAACAGTCCTTGCAGACTCTTGTCAAAAGATTCTTTCCACTATCATAGTATCCTGAATAATTATTTCTAACTCATAAGAATAATGCTGCTCTTCTTTTTATTTTCAAGTTTATCTCATTTAGAATCATGTCAGTAGTTATTTTAATTGGAATAGAATAGAATAGAATAGAATAGAATAGAATAGAATAGAATAGAATAGAATAGAATAGAACTGGAAGGGACCTTGGAGGTCTTCTCCAGCTCAGGCAGGAAAACCTATACCATCTCAGACAAGTGACTGTCTAGTCTTTTTTTAAAAATCTCCAGTGATGGAGCGCCCATGATTTCTGGAAGCAAGCTGTTCCACTGGTTAATTGTCCTTACTGTCAGGAAGTTTCTCCTTAATTCCAGGTTGCTTCTCTCTTTGATCAATGTCCAACCATTGTTATTCATCCTTCCCTCTGGTGCTTTGGTGAATAACATACCCCCTCTTTGTGGCAGCCCCTCAAATGCTGGGAATACTGCTATCATGTCTCCCCTATTTCTTCTTTTCTTTAGACTAGCCATACCCAAGTCCCACAGCCGTTCTTCGTATGTTTTAGTCTCCAGGCCTTTGATCATCTTAGTTGCTCTTCTCTGAATTTTTTCCAAACTTTCAACATCTTTTTTGTGATCTGATGACCAAAATTGGCTGCAGTATTCAAGGTGTGATCTTACTAGGGTTTTATAAAGTGGTACTAATATCTTGTGTGATCTTGATTCTATGCCTTTGTTTATACAACCGAGAACTGTATTAGCTTTTTTGGTTGCTGCTGCACACTGCTGGCTCATAGTCAAGTGATAGTCCACTGGGACTCCAAGGTCCCTCTCATAGTTACTGTTTTTAAGCCAGGTCTCACCCAATCTGTACTTGTACCTTTGATTTTTCCTGCCTAAATGTAAAACTTTGCTTTTCTCTACATTGAAACTCATTTTGTTTGATAGGGCCCATTGTTCAAGTTATCTTTTTGGATCCTGAGTTTGTCTTCTGGGGTGGTGGCTACTCCTGTCAGTTTGGTGTCATCTGCAAATTTGATGAGTTCCCCTTCAATTCCCTCATCTAAGTCATTTATGAAGATATTGAAGAGTACTGGGCCTAAGGTGGAACCTTGTGGTACCCTACTGCTTATTTCTCTCCATGTGGATGTGCATCTATTGAGGACTACTCATTGAGTATGGTTTGTTAGCCAACTACAGATCTATCTGGTGGTGATGTTGTCTATTCCACCTTTTTCTAGCTTACCAAGGAGTAGGTTGTGGTCTACTTTATCAAATGCCTTACTGAAATTTAAGTATACTACATCCACAGCATTTCGCTCGTGTACTAGTTTAGTCACTTTATCGAAGAATGAAATAAGATTGGTTTGGCATGATTTGTTTTTAACAAACCTGTGTTGGCTACTAGTTATAAATTTATTTGCTTCTAGTTGTTCGCAGATCTGTTTTTTTATTATCTTTTCTAGGATCTTCCCAGGTATTGATGTTAAACTGATTGGTCTGTAGTTTCCTGGGTTTGTTTTTTTTTCCTTTCTTGAAGATGGGAACCACATCAGTCCTTTTCCAATCTTCAGGTACTTCCCCGGTACTCCAGGATTTATGAAAGATGTGGTGTAGTGGTTCCGAGATAACATCTGCCAGCTTCTTCAGAACTCTGGGATGTAATCTGTCGGGTTCCAGTGATTTATATTCGTCAAAGTCAGATAGGTGTTCTCTTACCACTTTCTTGCTTATTTTAATTTTTGTTTCTAATTTGTCTTTTGCGTGATTTTCTTTTGCATGTTGAGCTATAGTTTCTTTTTGTGTGAAGACTGTATATTTTTTAAATACCTTTCTGAATAACTCATTGAATAGGGTTTTCTAATTTGAATGAAGACTTTTGTTTCACCATGCTACACACAGATATGAATAATTTGCATTATCTCTAAATACAGAAATGAATATAGAAAAGATACATAAAGATACTTTTCAGCAAAATTCTATGCTCATTTGTCAGAATTGTTTCAGATGAGGACATATAATGTTACTATTTCATGGAGCAAGCATATCTGAAATGAGACACCAATTGGAAACTCCATTTATGCTTCATTGATAAATATCTCTTTCTGCCTTTCTACACTGTGTAGAAAGGTGGAATTCTCAATGAAATATCAGTGCACAAGAAATATAAGGAGGAACAATTCTTTTATTTATCTATGTTTATATTAAATAATATTTTTCTTCACATGCAAGATGATTATTCACATTAAAGGCAAAGAAAGACAAAGAGAAAGAATCTCTGTCACACACACAGACATACACAACATAGACAAACAGACTTCAATAGCCTGCTGTTTTATTTCCACTTGGTTTTGCTCAATATAATGGGTTATCGTTTTAAAGCTTCCTGGATTTTCTTTCCCCATGGGACACAATGCTGTGCTTTTCATCCATACTTAAGACTAGAAAAATCTGTAGTCAAATAGTCAGAACTGCCAACTTCAAAGCAGTTTTTCCATGACAACTCAACCTCAAAAGCCTAGAGATACAGAATTTGCCAATTAGCAACTCCAAAGGGGGCCATTAAGCTCTTCAAAAAGCATAGGGTGTCCTGGTTTAATCATTGTTTGCATTAGTTTTAACCATATTAATTTGTAGAAAGAAAGTGATGATGCCCCCAAAATTGACATTAATAATGCATATATTTTAAAGAAAAAAATCATTCAATTCTATTAATTTGTCATTAATGTTGTTTAATTAAGGCAATATTGCTCTTCATTATGCTTAAACTTATATAAATAGGCGGTTGCAAGTATTTTTGCAATATATGTATTCTATATTTAATAAAATTACTATACAGGTATTCTCAGATTCATTAGAGGATTGTCATAGTAATACAATTTATAAAACTTTATTTGCATTTTTATTTTTGTTAAATAGCAAGTGAAACAAAATAAATCTGTCTCTTTACTAGACTACACAAAATCACACACATGCAGTGCATGACATCATAAAAACATAAGGCACTTGAGGTGGTATAGTCAAATATGAATGTTGATTAGCACATGAATGCAGAAACAATTTGATTTGATTGGTTTGTTACTGAATGTAAATGATTTAGGGTTCTAGATTACGTATATGTTAATTCTCATCTGTTTTAGTCATCCATTCTAATTCTAATTTTATAATACTTTTAATATCATTTATTCACTAGGGGGCACTACACTTGATAAAGGAGGAGAATCATGAATGTCCTGTATCTGTCCAGTTTTTTGTTTAAAGAGAAAAAAACCCTGTTCAATTATTATAAATTTCATTGAACATAATACACAATTCAAGATGAAACAGTGGCAAACATGCTTTCCTTCTTTCTTTGCATACAAAGAAGATAAATATCTTTTGTTTATCCATGGTGTCTTTTGACACAGAAGAGGATCTTGATTTTCTAAAGTTTTCCATAAAATAGGAGATTTTTATGGGTGGAAGAAACTTTGCAAAGTGCTTATCCTGTACAATTGGATCATAATGAGAGGGTTAAATATCAAACCAGATTCCTTCAAATGTGAGCAAACTTTCAGCATATTTTATACTGATTTTGAAATTGTTACTCTATAAATGTTTTCAGATTGTTTCATCTTAGAAAATGGGACAGCATAACAAGAGAAAAATATTTCTTGGATATTAGTGTGAATCCAAATAGAACAGTTGATTGCAATGTCCTCTATCATAGTTGTGATACAAATTTATTCTTATGCCTATGCCAATATAATATAAGCCTTTGCTTCCTGCCTCGTTTTAATTGACTGTTATGTACTTTGTTGCCTGGAAGTTGAGCAGTTCTTGATTATTCACATTTCTGCTCTGGGATTTGATGGCTCTCATGCATCCCATTATCTATTCTCTATTTCTGCCCTCACTATTCTTATGGAAGTAGCTCCATCCTCATCCCGAAGCATAGGATTGGTGCTTTCTGCCAAATCTTAATTTCTTTGGATGGAGTTGGCAAGACTTGTATTCTTTCAAAACATTTTTTTTTCACCAAGTAATGCAATTTTTGTGTCTTTCTCCTTGGTCATACCATCTTTTATCTCTCTTCCTCTTCTCTGAATAAGTTCTATGATTCATCCTAGCTTGTATATAAGGCCTCTGTTTTCACTCTAATGGGTTTGTTCAGCCACATTGTATATTTGCCAAGTCAAAGGATTTTAGTGGGTGGGCAAGTTCTTAGTGTTTTGGTCCCTAAATAAAGGTTAGGAAAAAGTGGTAAGGTAATAAATATTCTGGGTTACATGATAATAGCAATAGCAATAGCACTTAGATTTATACACCATTTCAAAAGGAAAGAACTGATTTCCTAAAATTAAAGATGTTCTTATTTGGTACACAGCTTCATTTATTTTAAAAGGCATTCTAATCATTGCTTTTATCATATGAATCATACTTTGCCTTCCTCTTTCTTCAGCCTTCCAAACATAACATTTTTTCTAGTTCATAATCCACTTAAATGCTGTCTTCTCGAGGGAGCAACCAGCTTTTATTTGATCCAGAATTTGATTGCTCTAATACTCTACGGTACTCTACCATTCCTAAAAACATAAATCAAAGATGTATCATGTTTTCTTCAATTCTATCTCAGTGTCCCATTTCACAGTCTTACATTACCCCCAGAATTGCTATGACCATTCTTATGAAATGTTTTTGTTTTTCATGGTCTTATCTATCACTGCATTCTCACTATTATGCATATTAATGGTCTAACTTTCATTTAAAATGTAAAAACCATTATTTTCTTCTATATCCATAAGGACTTTCTTAAGCATTTAATCTATATAGATTTAGGGTTTGGAGAAAATGTTATGATAACTCTGTTAGCAGCTCCTTGCTCATATCTGCTGATCTTAGAAAAAGCTTACAAGAACAAAGCTAATTAGTTCTTGGATAGAAGACAACCAGGATATCAAATGGCTATAAACTAGATTCAAACAAAGGAAGAAAGCAACAATTTACCCCTTTCCAAGAAAACATTAAAGAAAAAGTATCAAGAATTAAGCTCAACTCAAGGTTGCAGTCTTTAATTGATTTTTCCAGGTTTAATATGATAGACAGACATACAGAAATAAGCATATATACATATAATGAATGAGAGATATCACTATAAAATAAAATTCCTAGCATCAATCAGGTACCACTTGCATAGATAACACCAACTTATTTTAAATAAAACTAATGATTGGACCAATTTAGTATTTGATTCTAAAACATTGTAATTAGAGTTATTAAAAGTTAGACTGGTGATTCAAGACCCAGTAAAAAAGAAAAAAAATCATGTATTTATGACAGTGAAAAATATAATGACTTGAATATGTCATTAAAGTGATCATCTCTTCCCAATTAATATTGATGTATTGCTATTGCAAAGCCTTTTAATGATCACATTACTGGGGAATTATTGCTGCTCATATAATTTGTCTTTATAATTATGTATTTATCATAGATGCAGAAGACACTTCTCCCAAGTGGCTCATTTCAAAATCCTTATTTCACTGATTCTTAATTGAGTTCAAATGTAATCCTAACAACTTCTTGTGAATAATGAATAAAAAGAGTTCCATCAGAGTAAAAGCTTATATTTAGTGATGCACATTACTAACACAACTGCCATCTGAAAAAAGAATATGTGATGAAGATCAAAGATGTAGCTATTATGGATTCATTTGTATTAGTATTCTCAAATACTATCATTTTATGCATGTGGCCAATTTAAAATTCTCTCTATGCCATTATACTTACTAAAGCTTTCCCCGATGCTTAGCTGAAATCCTATCTACTGAACCTTCAGTTGGCAGAAAACTACATTTGCATTTTCTCCCCAACATGGTGACTTGTGAAATATTGTTTTCTCAATGTCTGTGTTTTCATTGAGGCACTGGATGACTGTTAGTACATTAAACATTTATCCACCAATTTATTGGCTTTTCTGCTACTTTAGTGATAGCAATAGCAGTAGCACTTAGGCTTATATACTGCTTCACAGTACTTTACAGCCCTTTCAGTTTACAGAGTCAGCATATTACCCCCCAACAATCTGGGTCCTCAGTTTACCAACCTTGGAAGGATGGAAGGCTGAGTCAGCCTTGAGCAGGTGAGAATCGAACTGCCAAACTGCTGGCAGCTGGCAATCAGCAGAAGTAGCCTGCGATATTGCATTCTAACCACTGCACCACTATGGCTCTTAAAACTATGATGTTGGATGAAGACCAGGACCATGGAGCCATGTACAAAATCAGACTTTGAAAAAAGTAGATTCAGAGGCATAAAAAGTAGATTGCAGGCATAAATATTGGAACTGGAATAAGAAACTAAAGAATGGAAGATGGAGAAAGTCTGAAAGGAATGACCACAAAAAAGTAGGGGAATCAAATAGAATTATGAAACTGTTGGATAGGACTAGACATGAATGGAGATTGGATAGAATGTAGGAAAGAAAGAGATGAGGAAATCGGTTTAAGAAAAAGAAAGAAACAGCATAGTTTGGACTATACATACTATGACACTGTCATAGAGATGAAGAAAGATGAGGGAGCACTAGCAAATTCTCCTTAGAAATAGTTAAAGAAGGGGATAATGGAGACTGCAACCCCTCCCCTCATCTGCATTAGTATCCCAAGTAATGCATTCTTAAGGTCATGTGGCAGAGAAGTGTTGGAAGAGAAGAGAGAACTCTTGGGAGTTCTTGGGAGTTCAGAAATCAAGATTTTTCTAATATTTCCAGGTGAGGTATGGCAAACTGCAGATGGTTCTGTGAAACAGAAGCCAACATCAGTGAGCAGAGTGGTTTCTCAGAACCTCTCGAGATAAGAAAACTATGGGAGGCCACCCATTGGAGCTTTGGATGAACCTCCTTATGAGGGGATTGCAGGACAATGTTAATAAAGGAATTACAAATGTAGAACAAATTCCATCTGGTAAGACAGAGAAAGTGCAGTATATTAAACTAAATATTGAAGTATAATTTCTCAATTAACACTTAACAATTTTAAGAGGAAAGGGGAAATCTTGGCTTTCCATTTTTCCCCATTTGATCAGCACCAGCACTAACGGAATAGTGATTTGACACTACAGCAAATGGCAAAAATATTTTTTATAATCTATCTAGGAATTGAGAACCAGTTTGGTGTAGTTCTAAGGCATCGACCTAGGAATTAGGAGACTATGAATTCTAGTCCTGCCTTAGGCACGAAGCCAGTTGGGTGACCTTGAGCCAGTTATTGTCTCTCAACCCTAGGAAGCAGGCAATGGCAAGCCATTCTGAAATGTTCCCATTTCAAACTACAGGAACTGTATGTTATTGCAACATGCTCTCCATGTGTACTTTTTCCCCCTTTTACCAACACTCGCTCCCAACAAAATAATTCATGCTATCTGAGAACGGTATAGTTCATATTATAAAACTATTCATTTTATGTCAGGATATTTTTCAATACAAATATATCAAAAGAAAGGTATAAATAAAGAGATCAACTTTGATTTTAATAAACCATGAATCAGGTCTACATATATGATGCCGAAAAAGTATTTCAATTTTTTAAACAGAAAGCTATCTGAATATTTAAGGAACGACAAGGAAGGTGGAGCTAATATTCTTGACTGAAATAATATGCATTACTGTAATGGAAAAATAGCAGATGCCACAATATATTTTTAAAAAAACAAATTTATTTTAAAAATTATTAAATATTTTATATTTAAAGAAAACATAGTGGGAGTAATCCTGTAATACAACATCACAATCTGGTTTGGAAGCATCACTGCTTCAGACAGGAAGGCAGTGCAGAGAATGGTGAGATGGCTGAAAAGATTATTGGCAGTTCCCTCCCTTCCATCCAGGACATAGCATATAAGTGTTGCTTGAGCAGGATTCACAAGATTGTCTGGGACACTACACATCCTCTTCACAACCTGTTTTCTTTGTTACCTTCTGGGAGGAGGCTCCGTAGTATCCGAAGCAGAACATCCAGATTCAGTCACAAGTTTTGTTCCATACAAAATTAACCTTGTGGACTCTAAAGCTTCCTTCTTCTGTTATGTATTCAAAATGGACAGTGATTAATATTTATATGTTACTTATATGTAAGGGTGTAGGTCTATACATATGTTGTATTTAGTATGTTTAAATGTGTACACTTTGAGATCAAGCAACTAAATTTCATTTTTAATGTGTGCCATTGTGCCCACAGTAAAAAATGACAATAAAGGTTATCTATCTATCTATATATCTATCTAATCTGATAAGGAAAAATACAATTATCTGAGGCCTTCATCTTTTCTTTCAGCAAAAAAGTTATTTCCAACAGCTGCAGTGTGGAGAACAACAAAACTAAGGGTGCAATTTACTTTCAAATAAAAGATTGCCAGATAACCTTTGCAGCAAAATTCTAGACTTGTCCATTCAATCAGAACTAAGTCCAATTTATTTCAGTATTTCCCTAGATAAGGTATCAAAGAGCTGCACTCTTCGCTGATGTTATTATCATAAATCTGTTTGTTTGCATGATTGGCTATTGAATGATTCACCATGACTTGATTCTGGGATATGTTTTTGTGTATGCATTTTGAAAGTGACATGCATTTGGAATAAATCTTTCCAAATATATCAACTGGGTCATGGTGAAAATGTATTCATGTCTACATTTTTCTTCTCCTGAAAGTAATTGTAAAGGCCTTGCTACTGTTTTTATTTATCTTAAATTATACAACTACTATTTTTATTAAGTGAGGAAGTATTCACTTTACTTATCCTGTCAACAGATATGCCAATTTCAGCTGCATATGATTAAAACTCACCAAATTATTGATTTTAAAAAATAGAAGCAACTGATGCTGAATTCCATGTCCATATGTAATCCTGCTGTAATGTTACTTGGCATAATATATGTGGTATGTAAGTAAGGTAAACATATAGTCATTTGAATTAAAATTAAAAAAATCAGCTATGTCTAGAGAACATGAATAGATTGTGTAGAAGATAAAAAATAATTTTGCATCATAGTGAAATAAACCATATTAATAATGTGTCAGTAATTAAGAATTACAGTAAAGTCAGTAATTAAGAATTCCTTATATATTTGTTTTTCTTTAAAAGCTATTTATGTTGTTAGTGTAAAATCTTAGAAGTAGGTGCAAGGAGGTGGCAAAGGGTCTGGAAACAACTTTAATGAAAACACTTTAATAAAAAAAACTTCTGCTTTCTTAAACTGAATCATTGTTTTGTGCTTTAGCACAGCTTCACAATCGTTCTGTAGAATTGCCACTGAAGTGCTATTTCAGTTTAAGAATTCCACCCCTGTAGACACACTTCTTGAGTTCCTCTCCAACAAGTAGCAGCCATTAAATATTCTGTCCTTCCAAGCTCTAATATCAATAGCAGTTACATTAAGCACTGTTTACCTTGTTTAACAGTTAGACATTTATAATGTCAAGATTAATGGAATTGCCAATCAGGGAGGCCCATTACATGTTAAGATATGCAGATGAGATTGCATAGGAGAGCTATTGTCTTCAAAATGTGCACCAATTTTAAAAGATTTTTTTTCTTTTTTTGTTGGAGAAAGAATATCTTATTACAAAATGGCTAGCTTTAAAAAATGCACAGTTATCAGCATTAGGTTACAGCAAGGACAGTAGAAGCAATGGAAGCAAAATTCTAAACATGTTGAGTCACAATTTTGTTTGATTAATTTAAGCACAAATAACATAACTAGATTATCAATATCAAGAACAACATGTATCAATTATCATTTTTTTAAAATAGAAAAGAGATAAAATAAATTACAATTATAGGAAAAGTGAAAGAACTATATTGATGAGACATTCCTAGGGCAGAAGTTCTTAGTCTGATTTCCTTAAGAACACTACCACCTTGAAAAATATTTTTTAATATGAACATTTATAATTTGTATATGGATCATATTTAAAAAATAAAGCATTCCTATATTCAGGATATAACTTTGCAATTCAGATTTCCATCCTTAGCTGATCCTGGCTAAACATTATATTATTTTTTATTCTTGTATATATAAAATACCACTACTACTACTACTACTACTACTACTACTACTACTACTACT
>NW_015386261.1:1191707-1193891 GCF_001527695.2 Protobothrops mucrosquamatus | reverse complement strand
AAGGGCTAAAGCTTGTTTGACATCTCTACATACTACATGCATCATTTTGATGACATACTTCAATACCCCTGATTATTAGCATTCAATTATTACAATCAATTACCATGGATGATTTACCTAAAAGACTGAATTGACAGCTTAGCAAAAGGAACATTAACTTTGGTAGCATGGTGAGATATATACAGCACTTAACAAAACTGTTTAACAATAACAATAACAATAAAAAGTTGGAAGGGATCTTGGAGGTCATCTAGTCCAACCTCCTCTTCAGGCAGGAAACCCTATACTATTTCAGACAAATGGCTGTCCAGTCTCTTCTTAAAAACTTTCAGTATTGGAGCATTCACCGCTTCTGGAGGCAGGTTGTTCCACTGGTTAATTGTTCTAACTGTCAGGAAGTTTCTCCTTAGTTCTAGGTTGCTTCTCTCTTTGATTAGGTTCCATCCATTGCTTCATGTCCTGCCTTCAGGTGCTTTTGAAAATAGCTTGACTCCCTCTTCTTTGGGGCAACCCCTGAGATATTGGAACACTGCTATCATGTCACCCCTATTCCTTCTCTTCATTAAAATAGACATACCCGATTCCAGTAACTATTCCTTATATGTTTTAGCCTCCAGTTCCCTAATCATCTTTGTTGCTCTTCTCTGTACTCTTTCTAGAGTCTCTTTTTTACATCATGGTGACAAAACTGAATGCAGTATTCCAAATGTGGCCTTACCAAGGTGTTATAATGTGGTATTAACACTTCACATGATCTTAATTCTATCTCGCTGTTAATGCAGCCTAGCACTGTGTTGGCTTTTTTGGCAGCTGCAGCACACTGTTGGCTCATATTTAAGTGATTGTCCACTACGACTCTGAGATCCCTCTCACAGTTACTACTATTGAGCAAGGTACCACCTATACTGTAACTGTGCATTTGGTTTTTCTTGCCTAAATGTAGAACCTTGCTTTTTTCACTATTGAATTTCATTTTGTTAGATAGCACCCAATGCTCATGTCTGTCAAGATCCTTCTGTATCTTAAGTCTATCTTCTGGAGGGTTGGCAATTCCTGCCAGCTTGGTACTGTCTGCAAATTTGATGAGGTCCCCATCTGTCCCCTCATCCAAATCATTGATGAAGATGTTGAAGAGCACTGGGCCCAGAATAGAGCCTGGGGCACCCCACTACACACTTCCCTACATGTAGAGGACCACATGCTGAGTATGGCCAGTCAGCCAGCTATGAATCCATCTGGTGATGATGCTGTCTAACCCACATTTTTCTATCTTATCAAGTAGTAGTTTGTGGTCTACTTTATCAAATGCCTTACTGAAGTCCAATTAAATTATATCCACAGCTTTGCTCTGCTCCACTAATTTTGTCACTTGGTCAAAGAATGTAATAAGATTTGTCTGGCAGGATCTGTTTTTGACAAAGCCATGTTGGCATTTGGTAATGACTTTGTTTGCCTTTAAGTATTCACTGATTCATTACTTGATTATGTTTTCCAGAATCTTCTCAGATATTGAGGTCAGGATGATAGGTCTGTAGTTTCCTGGATCCATTTTTTCCCCTCTTTTGAAGGTAGGAACTACATCAGCTCTTTTCCAGTCTTCTGGTGGTTCCCTAGTGCTCCAGAATCTTTGAAAGATATAGTTCCGTAGTTCTGAGATCACATCTTCGGTGTAATCCTTGGGGTGTAATCCATTTAGCCCTGGTGATTTGAACTCATCAAGGGTAGACAGGTGCTCACTTACCATTTTCTTGCCTATCTTAACATGTTTCTAATCTGTTTTTTACAGTACTGTTTTTGATAGGTTGGACTGTTTTTTCCCTTTGTGTAAAGATGGATGCAAAAAACAAGTTATGTAGTTCTGCTTTCTCCCTGTTGCTTGTCACCTTCTTGCCACTTACTCCCACTAATGGGCCAATCATTTCCTTAACTTTTTTCTTGTTTTTTACATGTTGAAAGAAGCTTTTTTTGTTGTTATTTTTGACTTTTGTCACAAGCCTTAGTTCATTTTGACCCTTAGCTTTCCTCACTTCATCTTTGCAGGCTCGGGCTATTTGCTGATATTCTGCCTTAGTTATGAGCCCCTCGTTCCACTTTTTATACTTGTCTTTTATGATAACAATCAATGATAAAAATGAAAGTATAAAATAGTAATCAAAAACACAGAACAGGGAACTGAAATATTTA
>NW_015386261.1:1186545-1189446 GCF_001527695.2 Protobothrops mucrosquamatus | reverse complement strand
ATCTCTTGCTTGAAGATAAAACAATGTTGTAGGGACAATATGATTTTTCAAATAACCTGATATGATTCATACCATGTTATGTCTGGAGAATAATGGCGCTTGAGACGAAGCATTTCTAACAAGTCTTTATTCTCTGCTTCCAATCTACGAACAACCCGAGCAGAGACACGCAGGCCTCTATTTATACCTTCTGATCCCCGGGCAAATCCAACCAATCACAAGGCGGTCTTTTCCCACCTTGCGCCTGCGCGCAAGGCCGGCGCCACTCAGTCTGGTCCCGGGCAGCTTTTGCAAATGCCCGGGACTCTTGCAACGTCCCGAGCCTGCTTTTGCAGGCTCAGGACACAACATACCACTTTCTGTCTAAAACATCAAGTAGCCACTGAATCTATATGGGTGGTTACCGGAAATTTATAGTCTGTAATTATTGGACTCACAATGGAGAAAAATTATTCCTCTTGGCTCCTGCCTAAAGCAACTATTTGATTAATCCCAGCCTTGCACTGCCTTCCAGTAAAATGGCTTTCTAGTAAAATGACTGAGAATTGGTCATGTGGCATATTAAGTCAAGCCAAAGCTCAGTGCATAAAAATTGGTAGTGGAGACAACATTGAATACAACTTTGGAGGAGACATCAGAACACACACCTCTGTTCTACTTTCAGTGTAATAACACTGTCCATTCAAACAATATCTACCTTGACATAACTAAAAGCTGGCCAAAAACATTGTTAAACAGAAGCAATAAACAAACAAACCTATTGTTGAATATTTATTGTAGAATTAAGTTATAACTAGTGCAATTTGATCCATGTTTATTCACTGAATTTAATCATGCTTACTGCCAGAAAAGCATACTTTATGTTTAATATGTCTAAATATTTTCTTCCAAAGAAGAAAAAGACTTTATTTTATATGCTGGAAGAAGAGACTCAAATTTAATAAGTTAATTGGAATTAGAATAGATTTTCTGTTGGTCTGGTATACATAATTAAAAGAAAGTTCCAATGCATGGCTTTAGGTTAATAAATTGGTTTAAAAAAGAGTACTGAAATGAAATTTAGCAAATATTTATGTTCAAGAAAAAGAGGGAAAGAAAATAAAGTTATTGATCTTTCTTTTTCCTCTATTTTTATATATAATACTTAAGTAATTCCTAAAGTTTGCAAAATGTTACTGAAAGTGAATTTGAAAGTATGTATGTTAAAAAAGAAGCTAAAAAGAAACATTAGAATTAATTAATTTTAGTTATAAAGATGACATTTTTAAAGAAATGTTGAATCTTAAAATAAATATAACAGTTTTCCCTTTAATGTCAAAGAATTTGAAAGAGTATAGTGATTTTTATTAAAATAGGTGATGATAATTTAAAAAGATTAATAAGTATAAATAGAAATATATATCATTTCTCACAACAGGGGAAAATTAATTTGGTTAACGTGGCAGTGTAAACTGTTTTAAACAAAGCCATATTTAGTCTTATGGAACATTGCTTCTGTTTTTTATGCTTAAAAAATGAAATCTGGAATTTAATTTGAAGATTTTACAATTGTGTAGTTATAGAACAGGCTTGTGATAATTATAGGTAATTATAGGTAATGTAAAAAGTTGAAGCTGTAATTTTTGGAATGCTAATGTAGTTGGAAAGAGTCAAAAATCAGCACTTTTTGTCTCTTTTTCTCTGTCATTTTGCACCCTTCCCCCTTTTTAATTTTTATTTCATTGTATTTTATGCTATAGTAAACTTTAATAAAACTATAAAAATGTTCTTTTCCTTGTACAAAAAAGCAGATACCAAATCCCTTTCTCTGTTGGATATAGAGAAAAATGTTGGTAATTTATAAGATTGAAACAGAACTCATGAACCAACTATGATCAAAGTGGGGAAGATATGGAACCATTATAGTTTCCCAATAGAGTCTGATTAAAGTTTAAAATGAGGGCAAAAGTTCATTCTCCGAGCTTGTGGGTTGGTTTCCAAAAATTTTGTTACCAGGCTAGGTAACATCTTCAGCAGTGTTTAGGGGATGTCTGTGTCAGTGCTTTTCTATTTATAAGGGCTTCAGGTGTGGGAGTGTCAAGTGAGGGTCTTGTGAGGAGTCATCAGAGAGAGGCTTGTGATGGGTCTTGTAAGAGGGAAGTTACTTCAGGTCATGGTTGTTGGAGGGTGTGAATTATCAGGAGTCAGGGGTGAGTCATCAGTGAGAGGCTGGTGATGGGTCTTGTGGTGGGGATCCTGGTTTTTAATTGACATGAAGTTTGCCCCACATAGAAGTGGTTGCAATCATTACAGTTGATTTTGTAGATAACATTGTTTCTTTCATCCTTCTGTGTCTTGTTTTTGGTTCTGGATAATTCCTGGAGGAGTGTGACTGTGGTTTGTGGGATGTCATTATTCCTAGGGGTTAGAGAATTCTGGCTGTCATTTCTGACACTCCTTTTATGTGTGGTAGGGTTAGGTTTTGCGTGGCAGTTGGCTGTGTGGTGTGTTGTGGTTTGGGTGCTGTGTGTTGGAATATGAAGTTTTTCAAATAATCATTATGGAGAAAGATGTCAAGCAGCTATTTCTCTTCTGCTTTTCTTAGTGTTTGGTGCTGCAGTGTGTCCTGGCCCTTCTGAAGAGGGTCTGGGACATGCCCCAGCAATGGGGTGGTTGCTTGCGAAGCTGAGGATCTAGTCTATGTGCATAAGTTTGCAGTAGATGCAGGTTTCCAGTTCTCCATTGTCTAGTCTCCTTACCTCAATGTCGAGGAACAGGAGTCTGTTGACTGTTTCCTCTACATGTGTAAATTTGATCCCAGGGAATATGTTTGTTTAGTATGTGGTGTGTTTCTTCAATTTCAACTCCCAATTGGAGACAGCACCAACCCTCAACCAACCCATGCAAGCCCCTCTCCCTCCC
>NW_015386261.1:1181676-1184488 GCF_001527695.2 Protobothrops mucrosquamatus | reverse complement strand
GGGGGAGGGAAACTAGCTGTGCTGGGATGCATCCGGCCATGTGGGACCTCAGCGAGTTAGTGGGTGGTTGGTTGAAGAGGGATGGTTGCCATCTCTGGGGCATGGCATGCGTGCCCACAGAGAGGGCTCTGAGTGCCGCTTCTGGCACGCATGCCATAGGTTCGCCACCACTGTGCTAAGGTATCATAACTGCCCACACCAGCATATTCTATACCAGATGAAGCTTCCAGGTACTCCTCAAGGTCAGCCCCATGTAGAAGGAGGTAACCAGGGAATGGTTCTTCATCCAGGAATGTTTTGGGCACTGCTGATGCACCATATGAAATTGTGCCAGAGCCCTCCTAGACCCATGGAGAATGTGCTGCATTAGTCCAACTTGGAAGACATGAGTGAGTATAAGCAAAGCATCCCTATCCATGAATAAGCATAATTGGTGCAGAACATGTACTGTAGTTCTGCAAAGGCCTTCTTGGCTACAGCTACCACTTGCTGCATGAGCAGGAGCTAGGAATGCAGAACTTCTAAACTGTTCACTACATCTGAATGGAGGAATGTGAAGCTCCTCCAGAAGCAATAGTTTGAACTTCTAGATTGAGATTCAAAGGGGTCCCAAATTTACAACCACTTAATTTTGGTAGAGTTAAGTTGAAATATGATGTTCTGTATCCAGATCAGTTTCAAAAGCATGCAGCTTGAGTTTGCATGATTTTGATAAGAGTGGAAAAAATGAAATCATCTCCATATCTCAAAACTTGTAGAAAGTATTTTATCAGGAGGAATTAACTATAATTCTTCAAACCTCTGGCAGCTGAAATTGTCATTTCAATCTCTGTGTGAAAATTGGATTCTCCACAAATGTGTACTACATACAAATTGAATTCCCTTTGTCCCCATCTTTCTGGGAACACTGGAGGTTTTGAAGAAGAAATTGGATGACCATTTGTCTAAAATGGTATAGGCTTACCTGCTTAAGCCGAGGGTTGGACTAGAAGACCTCCAAGATCCCTTACAACTCTGTTATTCATCTTCTGTAATACAGAAGAATACCAGGAAAATTAAAGGGTTACCAAATTGTCTAGGCAATGCAGACCTGCATCCCTGTCTTTCAGTATTTGATGCAGCACAGAGCACAATGATCAAGAGAATCAGCTGGTTGCCTAGGCAACGTAGGAACAATCCATGCTTTCTAGCATTGTGCTACAGCATATTAGGGAAAGGAAAGGAAGTATCTTGCATTGCTTAAGCTTAAAAATGCAAACGTATCTTTAATTATTTTCACTGAATTTGGTTGGAAATCTTCCCAAATAGTTTTTTTCTGTTATTTTTTTTATTCTTTCTTTCTTGATTTATCTGTATTCATTTCCTCTTACAAACTATGAATCTGAAATCACAGAAGGCTACCTGCTATTATAGGCATATGTTATATGGACCAACTTCTCTGCATTAACATTTCAGAAACCAGGCATAATCCCAAGAAAAAATATTCAATCTAAATATAATATATGATTATCAGATGTTACATTAAACCATTAAATTTTCACAAGTGTAACCCATGTAGCTTGAATAAATAATAAAATTCATTATGAAAGGTATAAATTAATTGCAAAATTGTGAAATCCATAGACTTGCATTTATCAAATTTTAGAAAATAGAATATTTTAAGCCATGTTCCTGTTGCTTCCTAAACAGTTAATTAAAACTTCTTTGTTTTCACTAAGTCATTATTTTTTTCCTGCAAAGGTCTAGAAATTAAATAAAGCTGTTTGGTTGTTGTATTGTGATTGGTGAGTCAGTTGCCATAACTGTTTTTTATGTGTTTTGCCTGGTTTCCATAGTAAAAATGATATAAATCTATACTCTACCTTAGTTAAAAAAAACTGTGAGCAATGACAGTGTTTTTGCTGAATTGCAATGAAAAGAAATAACGAAGTGGTATGAAGAGACATAAATGTTGTGGGGGAAATGCTGACAAGTGGCACAACAAAATAAATACAGAAAATATACTGTATCATTGTGCTGTATTTCAGTGGGTATGTATCTTAAAACAAAGTCTTATCTCTGACTTCCCCCATTTTTATAACAGCAGAATCTGCACAAAGCTTGAACTGATGCTCAGCATAGTGTAATTGATGCTCCCATGACATTGCTACCAGTCAGCCTAAAGCTCATCCTTTAACCTTATCTGACACAAACAGTGTCTTCTTGTATGTTAGGGTATATTAGAAATTGCATTATGATACATTAAGTTCATAATCACCTGATACTAATCACAGATGATTGGTGCAGAACCACCAAATAAGGTCCAGGGGATTCAATACCATTCATCATAGAGGATGGATAGATACATTCAACAGAATAGACAACAATGCTCATTGACCCTGCTGGTATGTACACTACTCTGCTGTTCATATCACATGTGAGTTAGAGATGTGAGGAGATTTTTTTAGATTTTTTAAATCCTGTCTTTATTATTTTTATAAACTCAAAGCCGTACCCAGCTCTCTTTCATGCTCAAGGTGGGATTAAAATTCATTTTTCATTGTCACGTAAAACTGACCAAAATGTGTTGAACAAAACTGATTTGCTGGACATGTGTACAACTTTCTCTTTGGAAAAAATATTGGAAGAATTTATACTAGGGCATTCTTAATTCACCTTTTAGGGAATTAAGAAAGTTATGCTAACTATAGCTCTAAGCCACTGCTGTCCTTTAAGGATATAAATAGAAGACTCAGTGAAAATTTAACTTGATGAGAATCTGGGGAAAAAGAAAGAAAGAAAGAAAGAAAGAAAGAAAGAAAGAAAGAAAGAA
>NW_015386261.1:1164128-1181344 GCF_001527695.2 Protobothrops mucrosquamatus | reverse complement strand
AAAAATATTGGAAGAATTTATACTAGGGCATTCTTAATTCACCTTTTAGGGAATTAAGAAAGTTATGCTAACTATAGCTCTAAGCCACTGCTGTCCTTTAAGGATATAAATAGAAGACTCAGTGAAAATTTAACTTGATGAGAATCTGGGGAAAAAGAAAGAAAGAAAGAAAGAAAGAAAGAAAGAAAGAAAGAAAGAAGGAAGGAAGGAAGGAAGGAAGGAAGGAAGGAAGGAAGGAAGGAAAGAAAGAAAGAAAGAAAGAAAGAAAGAAAGAAAGAAAGAAAGAAAGAAAGAAAGAAAGAAAGAAAGAAAGAAAGAAAGAAAGAAAGAAAGAAAGGAAATGAACAGAGATTAGCATTGTGAACAAGAAATAAGAAAGATGGTCCAGACTATCAAAAATCATGTAGGTTCTGACAAGTGATGGGAAACTATCCAAAATAGGAGAGTTCTATGTATGGTTCACTGGATTAAATTCCACCCTATGGAAGGTCAAGATGATAACTGGATGGCAGAATGTAACAAAAGATAGAGAAAAAAGATAATAGTACCAGACAACAGAATATTACTATTGCAATAAGTAATAACAATAGAACACAACATCCTGCTGAATTGCAACTAAAAAGCTCAGGGTAAAATGTCTTCCCAAATGTGAATAGATGTAAACAGTAAACAAGACAATATCCAGTGCTATCAAAAACCAGAGATGGTCTAATTCCTTTATTTTTCCAAAACCTATATTGGGTCTAAGCTATTAGAATATTCATCTTACAGCTAAGAAAAGGGAATATCAATACTGCACTTACGCTAAATAATTTTTTATATTTCTTTCTATTCTATTCCATTCTACACTAGCACTGATGATGTTACCTAGTTCGAGTAATGAAACATCTGCAAGAAAACTCAGAGAGCACCAAGGACCCCTCTTTCTATTCTATGATAATACAGGCAGTCCTCAACTTACAACCACAACTGAGCCCAAAAATTATGTTGCTAAGTGAGTTTTGTCCTATTTTATGACTTTTCTTGCCACATTTGTTAAGTGAATCACTGCAATTGTTAAATTAGTAAAACGGTTGTTAAGTGAATCGGGTTTTTCCCATTGACTTTGTTTGTCAGAAGGTCACAAAAGGTGATCAGATGACTCCGGGACACTGCAACTGTCATAAATGTGAGTCTGTTGTCAAGCATCTGAATATAAATCACGTGACCATGGGGATACTGCAATGGTCATAACTGTGAAAAACAGTAATAAGTCACTTTTTTCAATGCTGTTGTAACTTTGAACGGTCACTAAGTGAACTGTTGTAAGTCGAGGACTATCTCTAGTAGAGTACATCTGGCAACAATGAAAGCTGAATTGGATTCCACACCCTTTTCTGATGATTCCTCATCATGCATTTGATCACCTTACTTTGCTTTCAGAATAAAATAAGTTAAATAAAATTGTACATGTCTTTCCCAATTCCAGTATGTCACATTTTTATGACCAAATTTCTGCCATGCTAATAGAGAACTTCTATTGTTTGTGGAGGAAACATACAGGGATGACAGTTACCTGTTGTGATGGACCTGACAACACATTGACTTTATAGTTAAAAGTTGTTGAATATAAGTTTCATTGTCATTGTTTCCAACTCAGGCAGTAGGAAATGAAAGTCAGAAACATGGAAAAATTGAGAATTTTTTTCTATCCAATTATCATGGTTACTATACATTTCTTTCTTTTAGAAAACTCAGGTATCCAACATTTTTATCATTTATCATAAATGATAAGCAGACAATGATTATTTGAGGCATTCTATCATGCTTGCCTTTCACCATTAGATTAATAGTAGCCAATTAGAGGCACACTCCTGCACAGCCTTTGTATGCATTTTCTTCAACTCTGTTAATTATACTTGTAAGCAGACATAATTATACTTACAAGTTATCCATCCATCTTTTCCAAAGACAGTGAGAAATGGAAGACAGTAAATATTTGACTACATGGTAACATCTTAAACTAATTAGAAACAAATTCTGGCCCTTTAGACCTTGCATATCTAGCAAAGACATCAGTCTATTTTATTCACTATATTACTGTAGAAGAGACAAAAAGAAAACAAGTCATGCTTATTTTATATTTAGTATGTAAGGATTTGTAGATGGCAGGCAGATGATTAGCCAAGTAGTGCACAACTACAAAATGCCCACAATTGCCCTCTTAGTTCATTGTTTTCTTTTTTAAAAGAAAAATAACTTATTTGGCTTCTTTATTTTTTTCTACTCCATTCTTACTTCCCTAGAATTGGAGAAATTACATGGCTAGAATATAATTCATAAAGATACTTTTTAGTTAGAGATGGTCAGCTTTTTCTGATACCATGACATATTAGGTGATGTTTTCAAGATGCTACACACAATTAATACTTATCACTTCAGTAATTTATATTCCATACAGTAGAACATTTATTACTAACAAGGTAGAAATTATACACATATTTTGCCAGGTGGTAATATTGTGAGCAAACAACATACAAAGCTAAGGCTTCTTCCAATGTACAATAGTATAGTACAGAATAATGCCTATCTATTCAGAACAGTGTTTC
This sequence comes from Protobothrops mucrosquamatus, assembly GCF_001527695.2. Lineage (NCBI taxonomy): Eukaryota > Metazoa > Chordata > Lepidosauria > Squamata > Viperidae > Protobothrops > Protobothrops mucrosquamatus. The sequence continues at coordinate 1,178,756 of NW_015386261.1, read as the reverse complement.
AAATAGTCGGCATCTCTATCAGTTTAAACTAGCATACAATATAATATTTGAATATGATGCAAATTAATAAGATATATTTTGCAAACCTTGCCCACATATAAAGGAAGCATGCATTTTAAATATTAATTGTAGGTCTTTTTCAGATTTTTATTTATGGGTGAAACCTAATGGACTCATTTTCTCAGCAAAAAGTCAGTTTGCTATTTTTCCCCTTAAATAATTCAAATGACAGACATGCTATAGCAGAACAATCAAAGAACATCTCTATCACAATTAACTACTTCAACCAAACTTCTGTATCATTCAGTCCAATGACATCAGCCAGCCTTGCATTTCCGATCAGCATGCACGAGATTACACTCTGCAGCCATTGCTCTCATGGGATCTTCTGCTATATATCATGTCCAAATGATCACTTTGGTAGCATATGCTGCCATCCATTTTATTCAGAGGAACATCTTGTGAATTTTAATCACAATTTATGACCTGCTATTACGTGCTGATGCACAAAAGAAAAGCACGGGTTGATGGCTGTTCCATGAAAATGTCAAGAGGCAACATTTCATAACCATTTATGTGCAATATGAGGTAAAATATTATCAGGTACTTCACATCATCAGTTAAGATATAATAAAAGTTCATTCTATATTATGAAATTATATTCTATCAGTTCATTTTAAGATTAAGACTTTATTTGAGGCTATTTTTCCAAAGAAATTTTATTCACTTCTTCTATTAAAATTTCTATAATTGGGTATTTGTTGAACTACTATTTAAGAGACAATGCAGTCACCTCTATTGTTCTATTGTCAAGGGGACAGATGATTACATAATCTGACTTTTCCTAGAAAATAAAATAAAACAAAGTCTTGCTTCTTGGCAAAATCACACACAACCAGAATATATATATATTCAATATGCCAGGCACCTGAACACAAGTATTAAACTTCTTGGTAGCAGATTGGAATCCCTTTTACGAATAATATCATTCATGCCAAAATTTTGTGTGTGTGTGTGTGTGTGTGTGTATGGTTGATGATTTTCATAAAATATGGGGGAAACGCTGCATGCTGAAGATTTTCAGTCTGTGCTACTTCGGACAGCCCTGAAGGAAAATGGAACCAGTGCACTGACAAGGGAATAAGAATTTTGTACTTGACACCCAAACAGATTTTCTGTCTGGCCAAGATACTTGATATTTATTTGCAGAAATATTTTCTGATTTCATTCTTGTTTACCTTATACATAGGTAAGCATTAAAATAATATACTTACATGATATTTAATGTATACTAAATAGAATAATTTCCATTAAATGTTGCATTTGTCTCTACACAGTATATATGAATCCATGTGTAAATTGTTGGGACATCACAGTTAAGGAATGTGTTAAGAATTCTTGTTCCTTTCTTATTCTATTATTTTATATTATCAAAATGTAGAAAGAGCAAAGTATACCTTTATACCCAGAATAATATATCTAATACTATTATACCTAATATAACACTAGAGCATAAAACAGATGCCCTCAGAATATTTATCAGCCTCTGTTTTTTTCTATGATTTATGAAACAAATGAAATAATCTCACCAAAAGGCCTTTAGAAACTTTAATAACAAATGAATAAAGCAATGTCATTGTAATACATATAGATCCAAAATGACCTCTGTTGCTATATTTTCATGTCAAGAATACCCAATAGCAATTCATGATAGGATCTGAAATTCATTTAAAGCCTTTGGTTTAAATTTGGTTTGGGCAATAAGAATTGGAGGCCTAATTAAGAACACTCAGTAAACTATACACTATTGGTTGGTACACTAAGAGCTTCACACCTTAGGGGATATAACTGGCCAGTCAATATGGACATTGATAGAATGCTGTGATGGGAATAGCAATAAAGGTGAAGCAGGAAGATGTTACTACCCCTGGGGGTCAATACTTATTGCAACACCTGAGACCAATTCAAGCAAATACAATCCTTTTTAAAAAAAAAAAAAATTGTGGCAGCTTTAGAACATTGCAGACTATATTGCAAAATATAGCTACAATGTTAATGAAAGACAAGACCACTGAGCTCAGAAGAAATGTGTTTTTATCTCAGGAATGATAGAGTGTAAATCAAAGGGAAATCACAAATGTGCTTTTTTATTCCTTGTGGAAACTTAGGTGTGATAAGATAATGAGGTAGTTTTGATGATATGACAATGGATTGAGACAATTTATTATGTGACACTGAGGAAAGTTATAAGATCCAACAGGGATGAATGGAAATTGAACAAGTTCTCATCTTTACACTTTATAGTTTTATATACTTGTTTTGAAGGCAGGTCAGTCACTTAAATGAAACACAATAAATTCTAAGATTAGTTACAAGATATAAATATAATATTCACTATATTTATACAAAATATTCAATGTTAACAAGTTAACAAGTCACTGGAATGCCTATATTTTTGTAGTCTCACTTCAATAAAGTATTAATAAGGCTAAGTAAAGGTTTGCTTGGGTTGCATTTCTTCATATCCCTTTGCTGCCTTTTAATGTGCTGACAGACAATTTTAAACTGGATTGCAAAATAGCAGCATGTTTCATAGATAACATAAATCAGTGATATTCAAAAGCTCTTCTGAAAGAACATTGCCAAACTCTTATATCCATTACAAGTGACTCCAATGGTGACAACATCCAATATTTTATTAGCTGACATGGCAGCTATTACTTCTTTTTTTTCATTTAAATAGGATGAAAATCAGATGTCATTGCTGAAAGATGTATTTGGGGGGAAAACATAAGTACTAGTGAAAAAATGATGTTTTCTCTAAAACAACAGTAATAGACCAAGAAAGCTTTGTATTCAAAAATGGTCAAAGAGCCACATATCTGGACATGATTGACTAAAAATATATAAAATCAAATCAATATATAAAATAAAAAAATAAGTTCAAGATTTTGTATGATATAGATGAATGTATGGGCTCTGAGAATTAGAGTGATAAACCACTAAAATTGATTGTGAACATATACTGTATATAAGGTGACCAACCATCCTCCTTTAGGGAGGACAGTCCTCCTTTTGTGAGTTCTGTCCTCCCTCGAAAAGTGTTCTCCTACATGTCCTCCTTTTCAATATTTGAAGACTAATCTGCAGGACTTTTTTTTTCTCATAGAACACTCAGAATGGCGTTCCGGCACCTTTTTTTTTGATGGTTTTTTTTCAGCTTTTGCATGAGCTGTGCTACTCCCCCTATTGGCTTTTGAAAGCCAATAGGCATTGCTGCTGAGCGTGCCAAAACACCCAGCTGGCAAACTTTACACATGTAAGTTGTCTGCAACGAAGGCGAATTGGCAGGAACTTTGCACCCCTCCCTGCTACCCAACTACACCATCTCCTAGTTAGTCCCGAAGATACCTGGAGGAGACTGGAGCAGCGATGCCACAGTAAGTTTCTCTTGATCTTCGGCCCTGCTAAGGCAATAATGGCTGCGGGTGCAAGAGGCAGGGGCGATGGGGCTGCTGCAGGCGGGGGTGTGAGGGGCGGCAGTGGCTGGCTGCCCCCCATGCTGTGGGAGCCGCAGGGCCTGCTCTACACGGGGCTGCGCAGGGTAGGTGGTGGTGCTGGCGGGGTGGCTGCAGGCGGGGTGTGTTGATGGCGGGCTGCCCCCCCAGGGCCGGAGCTGGCACAGCTGGTGCTTTGGGAGCCACGGGGCCCGCTCTACACGGCGGGGCAGCTGCAGGCGGGGGCGCGGCATGTAAGCATAATTACATTATAAAATGTTATTGTTATAAATGTTTTTTATTATGCATTTATCATATTATAGTGTATTCTGTATTATTGTTGCAATGAATAAATATTTCTTTTATTTACGATATTTTTTTCTTCAATTTATTTGTGTCCTCCTTTTCATTGTAAAAAAGTTGGTCACCTTACTGTATACTAATACCATACTAAAATTTACGAACTCTAGACTCTGAACATCAGAACAGCACAAAAACAACAGAAAAAGGTTGCCTGTATTGAAACTCGTTGCAAAAAAACAGCTGACAAAGTATTAAAAGATGCTAACTGCAAGAAACAATCAGTCAACTGCAAGAAACAAACCAATGTGCAACATAATTGTGGCTATAACTGAATAACTGGGAGGCAAAAGAAGAGACTGGATGGCCATTTGTCTGAAATGGTGTAGGGTTTCCTGCCTGAGCAGGGGGTTGGACTAGATGACCTTCAAGGTCCCTTCCAACTTTATTATTATTATTATTATTATTATTATTATTATTATTATTATTATTATTATTATTATTATTATTATTATTATTATTATTATTATTATAAAAATTAAGAAAAATAATTCCTCCAATGGTGGAAGGCAGCGTGAAAGCGCTCTCTGTGTGGTCCTCCCAGAGATTCAATGGCAGGAAGCGGCGGTGCGAGGGTGAGGGAGCACTTCCCGTCTCTGGCCCACTGCGGAGGAGGAAGAGGAGGAGGAGGAGGAGGAGGAGGAGGAGGAGGAGGAGGAGGAGAGCTGCCAGAGGGCTTCCGTGCACGTCGACTATGCCATGAGTGGCACCGCCACCACCTCTTACTTAGAGCTGCCAAAATGCCGGAGAACTGAGGCACCGCCCCCTTGCCATGCACGGGCTGTACTATTCCCTCTGTTGGCTTTCAAAAGCCAACAGGAATTGCCCTGACCTGGTAATTAACAGCTGTCTCTGCACCTCCAAGTACTCCATGGGATCTGGCCAGCAAACGCTGCACATCAAAGTTGTCTGCTGCGGAGGTGAGTTGGCGGAATCTTTGCACCCCTCCCTACTGCCCAACTGTACCATCTTCTTGTGAGTAAGAGAGGACCGGGGATGGGAGGTGGGGGGAGCAGCGCTTAATTTTGCGTAGATCTGGGTCTAGAAAGAACTGCAAGGGAAACCCTCAGGTGGCATCTGCTGCATTTGCGGGTGAAACATAGATTAAGTGTTATTGGTTTCAGACAAACCCAGTTCCAAGACAAAGGATTTATTGGGAGGTGGTCACTGCTGGGCTTGTGATTGGTCATGTGGTCGCGTGCTGAGTGCTCACTGAGGGTGGCAATCATTGTTTCGCTATACAACTGACGTGTGTGGGTGTGTATACAGTGATTGACTACGTGCAAAAGATAAATCATTTTTTTATTTTAAAAAATCATTGGTGAATTTTTTTTAATTTTTAGTGTAAAAGTGTGACCCCAAATTTAAAAATGAAAAAAATTACTAATTACTTCTCAACCACCGGTCCTGCTAATAAAAAGGCCAGAATATTAACAGACACAATGACAGAACACATGAAAATAATGACGCCTGTTGATATTTCTGAATCTGATCTTGAGAAGTAATGCCAAACTACAAATGACTGGCCGGACTGCTGGACCTATGATCAAAAAGTGATTTTTGCTTGAAAAATGAATGGTTTTGTGTTTACAAAATGAAAGTTGTAAAAAAGTTGGAACTCTTGGAACTGAAATAAAATGGAAATGAAACTTTCCAAATAATGGACCAACAATAAGATAACTTATTGTGGCAAAGATAGAAAGCAACAGTTGAGCTCACTTCAAAAAAAAAATTTGATCACAGAGAATCTGCTGCACATAAAGCAGCATTAAAAATAGTTTCTGAAAGCAAAAAAATGACTCTTGAGAATGTTTTTTAACCTAATTATCTCATGAAAAAATAATAACTGCAAAGGAAAATCAATCATTCCATCATTTTGAAACTGAAATTGATCTTCAAGAACTGAACGGAGTTGAAATGAGTCGTATTCTTCATGCTACAAATGCGTGTATCTTCATATAAGTGAAGAAATGAGGAAAACTGTGGTTAAAGAAATTGTTCAATCCAATAATAAAATTTCATTGATAATTGATGAATCAACCACAATAAGCAAAAAACCTACCCTAATAGAATATGTTCAATGCTGTATCAAAGGTGTTGGAATGAATTCACCAATACATTTGTTTTTTGATTTGGCAGAACTTGAAAAAGTAACAGCAGAAGGAGTATTTGATTCCTTACTCTAATGTCTTCACTCTTATGGGATGACAGAAGATTATTTTAAAAAATATTTGGTTTCTCTGGCATTCAATGGCGCTGCTGTGATGTTAGGGTGCAAAAATGGAGTGAAAAAATGCTGTCAAAACATTTTCCTTCACTTATAGTTTGGCATTCTGCTAATCCCAGACTAGAATTATCAGTAGTTGATGCTGTCAAGGAAACTTCAGGAATGAATAGATTCAAATCATTTATTGATAAACTTTACGTCATATATCATGCTTCGACAAAGAATAGTAGAGAGTTGCATTTATGTGCAGAATTACTGGGGGCTCTATCCTTCGAAACTCTATCCTTGGAAAATTTTACGGGACTGGAAGCTAAAATGTATAAAGAAAGGTTTCTGGAATTAGGTATGTCTAATTTAATGAAAAGAAGAACTAGGGGTGACATGATAGCAATGTTCCAATATCTCAGGGGTTGCCACAAAGAGGGAGTCAAGCTATTCTCCAAAGCACCTGAAGGCAAGACAAGAAGCAACAGATGGAAACTAATGAAAGAGAGAAGCAACCTAGAACGACGGAGAAATTTCCTGTCACTTAGAACAATCAGTGGAACGACTTGCCTCCAGAAGTTGTGAATGCTCCAACACCGGAAGTTTTTAAGAAGAGATTGGACAACCATTTGTCTGAAATAGCATAGAGTTTCCTGCCTGAGCAAGGTCCCTTCCAACTCTGTTATTCTGTTAAATTTTGGATGAGGCATAAATCCATGTGTTCAGTTATAGTATACTCCAAGGATGGTTTCCAGTGAGAACTGAATTCTACATCAGATTTACTTGTAAGGTAGAAAATTATTCTGTACATCAAAACAAACTTCCCCAGCTTGCTTAACCTTTTTTCTAAGGTGAAAATCAAATAAACTTTCCAATAAGAATATATAATATCCTTGCATCAAAAACTGACATTAAATTGATTTGCAAGATGTATGATGGGCCTGACATTAACGTAACATTTCTAGTGTCTAGACAAGAAGCAGAACTAGAAATGCTAGTTCTACCTATGTTAGAGGTTACGTTAACAGAATCATGCAAGCCTGAAACTATCCCTCCCATCCCTCACTTTTACCCTCTCAAAAACTAGGGAGAGAAAAATAGCAAATACAAATATAAAAGACCATAATAATAGATATCCTAAAAAAACTAGAAATCCCATAGTTGAAGGAAATGTCAGGCCCAAGATCAGGAATGGCACAGCGAAATCCAATTAAGTTCAATCCTTTATTTGCTTAAACCTAATCGACAATTCAAGCGATAACCTTCTAACTTACTAGATATAATCTGAGAGAATCTTGTGTGAATTCAAGCTACACTAAACTTCTTTCCTACTCTCCCTTCCCTTGAAAAGTAGATAAAAGTAGATAAAACTCTCACTCAGCCACTCAGTTTGCTTTGCTTTTTCTTTGGGAGGTCATGCCTCATAATGGTGCTGACAGGGGCATGAGCTCACAAAGGAGAAATAAATAACACTTTTTGGTGGGCTGAGTGAAAACTATTCACTGAAGAGTTTTATCTCATGTGGGTGCTTAGTTAGGTTCATTTGCTTTTATTTGGTTGCTAATATTTTCTTATGCTTTTATTTATCTGTATTTATGTAGCTTAGGTTTGTTTTATTTTACAGTATTTATTTGTTTATTCATTTTAGTTAATATACCTATTTACACATACTATTTATTTGTTTATTTCTTTATCATATTTCATATATTTGTTGAATTAGTTTAGTTAGGATTAGTTTAGTTTAGCTTAGTTTCGCACATTTTATTTATAATGGAAACATTCCTGTATTATGCAAGGAAACTCCTGTTTGAGGTAAGAGATCTTTGGTTTTACTTACTTGTCAATTTGCATGTCTGACTGTAGGATTTAGAAGTCAAAGAGGTAATATGACAGATAACATGATATAAGTAATGATAATGATGAAGTAAAACAGGAATCAAAAGAATCTAGGAACAAGCAAAAACATTTTAGAATAATTTTTAGAATAACTTTTGAACCAAAATATTTTAAAAATATTTGCACATCTTCTTTCAGGCACTTTCTTCATGAACTGTGTTAATATCTTCAGTTTAAACGCATCCACAGGACAGCCTTCCAGAAAGGCTGGGAAACATGGCTCTGTGGCTTTGCTTGGGATATAGAGAAAAGCACAGTTGTGGGGCTGGCTAGAACCCTCAAATTCCTAATTAAGTCAGGAGGCTCAGAGTCACCTTACTCTAAACTAGAGATGGGAGGATCCTAGCCTCTGACCATGTTGTCATCAACGCTATCTTGGAGGCAGTGTCAATTGTTCATACAACAAGGTTTAAATTGGAACAAAAGGGCCATTATAACATCACTTTAACAGCAGAGCAGCTAAAGGCAACTTCAGCTGTCTCTGCACCTGGCTAGAGGCAAACCTTCAGGTGATGTCATGAGGTTTGTTGCTTAACAATGGTTAACAGTGGTTAGTGAGAAGAACTGAGGAAAGACAGGACAGCTTTCTGGGTCTTGTAGTTTTTTTCTTTAATAGCAATAGAGTCTTGAAACAGTACCACACTATGATTTGATTAGTAAATTTGCCCTCTGTTCAAAGGGTTCAAAATGTCTTCTTTTGGCAGGTGTATCTCTGGAAATACTAAGAATAACAAAGAAAGCAGAGGGAGCACCTCCATGAAATAACAGCAAGGCATCAGGAGGAGCTGGAGGGAAAGAATGCCAGAATAACGGCTGTGAATCAGTCGTTTCCCTTACAAGCCTGCCTTAAGCTTCTCTTTTGGTCTGCTTATTTCTATTCTATGACTGATGTATGCTTCTGGTCATTTTTATGTCTTAGTTGGAAGAAGAAAATAAAGTGCTTGCCAGAAATTTAGCACGTATTATGGAGGAAAACAACGAGATTAAAAAGAAACTCCAAAAAGCTGAAGAGAGTGAGTATTATTTTAATTATTTTAATTAATTTTCATTTTCATTTTTAAAATGAGAGTGATTGGTTTTATGTAAAGTTTAACAAGTTCACAAGTACAAGTTATTTTATTATTTTTCCCCAGGGCTTGCCCAGCTGACCCCTTACACCACAACAATAATAGAGTGGCTGAGGCAACGGGAGATGGAGGCAATGGAGAAGGAAGAAGAGATGATCTCCCAGGTACACCTATTCACAAACGTTCGACCAACATAGATAAAGATGAGATGCCATGTTTGTTCGACAAAAGTGAAATAATCATAATGACAGGCTGTTGTTTCATAGGAGATTTACATAGGAGTCATGCAAAAAATAATAAAAAGAAAAATGTTCTCTCTGATTTTTTCCAGTTTTCTTTTTTCTGAGAATTCAATTAAGAATCCAAGAAAGCAAAATGATCAAAATACCTCCCTACCAACAATCAATATTTACATGAACAAGATTAACATCAAACCAACAATCAAAGAGTAAACAATGTTCCAGTTAAGGAACTGCCAAACAAGCTAACAGTAAACAGCTCAACCAAAGAAGGTCACACAAACTGACTACAAAGAACGGCACTACAAAGTAGCCACACAGGTGCATTGCAAGATCCACTAGAAATACCATTTGTCTGCAAACAAGAACTGGTGGGACCATAAAATATAGAAAATGAAGAAGCTAGAGTGTTCTGGGAGTTTAGAATCCAAAAAGACAGGCACCTGCCATATAACAAGCCAACTGTCGATAAGAAAGACAAAAAAAGTCTAGACAGTGCACTGGGCAGTACTGGAAACAGCAGGCTAGAGAAGAAAGAGAAACTAAAAATACATATACAGAAGAAGGGACAAGACCAAGAGAACAAATAAGATAGCCTAGAAGATTAAAACCTAGATATAATTGAAAGAGATGGAGAAAGAAAATGGGATCCTTTCAATGAATATAAATGGATTGAACTCCCCCTCAAAAAGGAAAGTTTTTTTACACGACTACAAAAATTAAAAATTGATATAATTTACCTTCAAGAAACACATATCAAGAGATAACACTATAAATTGTTAGAGCAACCAAAAATTGGCAAACTCCATTTTGCATTAGCACAACAAAAGAAAAGAGGAATAGCTTTATACAGTATATTAAAGAAACAATGAACCCTAAACAAATTTATGCGGATGAAGAGGGGAGAATATTAATGGTGAAAATAATGATGGAACAAAAACAGATACTGATGGTAGCAATATATGCACCAAATGATAAATAAGAAGAATTTTATCAAAAATTACATTAAAAAATATTAGAATTGGAATATCAAAATCTTTGTATAATGGGAGACTTTAATGCAATAGCTGATGGAACTTTGGTCTATAAAAGCACTAAAATAGGGAAGAAAGGATTATCTAAAATGGCAGAAGAAATTTGTATTCAAGACATATGGAGAGAAAAAAAATCCAAAAAAATGCAATAACATTTTATTCAAATAGACACAAATCATGGTCTAGAATTGATATGATATGGCTATCCTCTGAACTTAGCACTATGATACAAGAAATAGAGATAGAAACTAATATCTGGGCAGATCATAATCCAATAAAGATGACTTGGAGAGGAACCAAGAAAAAATTAAGATGGTCCCTGAACAAATCTATATTGAAAGAAAAAGAATTTATACAACTAGCGACAAAGGAAATGGACTTTAAAAAAAAAATAAGAAAGAAGAGACATCACTTCAAAATGTGTGGGATACAGCTAAAGCATATTTTAGAGGGTTGACTATAACTTATACTGCTAAAAAGAAAGAAAAGAAAACAACAGTTAAAGCTGAAGGAAAAATTTAGGAAATTAGAATTAGAATTACAAATAGACCCACAAAAGAAAACACTTAAGCAAATGGAAATAATAAAACATAAATTAAACCTTGTAGAGGCAGAAACAATGGCTTAACAAATTAAAAGGGCTAAACAGAACTTCTTTGAAAATGCTAACAAACTGGGGAGATGGTTAGCACATAAATTGAAAAAAGAAAAAGAGAAAAATTGATAAACAAGTTGCAAGATTCAAAAGGTGAATTACAGTTTCATAATAATACAATAAAAAAAATCATCAAAGATTTTTATGAGACACTTTTTGATACAGAGGAAACTTCAAAAGAAAAAATACAGCAGCACTTAAAAAAAGCAGATCTATCAAAAATTCCAGAGAATATCCAAAACATATTAAATGGAAAAATATCAATGATGGAGATAACAGAGGCCATAAAAAGGCAAAAAAAATGACAAGACCCTGGGCCCAGATGGACTACCTGCAGAACTTTACAAATCCTTGCAAGATATATTAAGCCCAATAATGAAAGAACTGTGTAATGAAATTCTTTTGGAGGCTAAAATACCAAATACATGGACAGAAGCTAGTATTACTTTAATACCTAAAGAAGATTCTGACTTGTCGCAAATAAAAAATTATGAACTGATATCGTTATTAAACATAGATTATAAAATTTTTGCCTCAATAATAGCAGAAAGATTAAAGAAATTTCTGACTGAATTTATACATACAGACCAAAATGTTTTTTTATCTAAAAGACAAATAAAAAAATAACTTAAGAATGATTCTAGATATTTTGGAATACTATGAAACCCACCCAGGGAAACAGATGGCATTAATATTTCTAGATGCACAGAAGGCGTTTGATAACATAAATTGGCAATTCATGTTCTAGCAACTAGAAGAAATGGACTTTGGAAAAAATTTTATAAACATAATCAAAACAATTTACAATAAATAAACAGCTAAAGTAATTGTAAATGGAGATTTTACAGAAAATTTTAATATTAAAAAAGACACAAGACAGGGATGCCCATTATCCCCATTACTATTTATATCAACACTGGAAGTATTGAATAGAAACATCAGGCAAGATATAGAAATTAAAGGACTGGAAATAAAAGATGAAAAATATAAACTACAAGCATTTGCAGATGACTTGGTTTTTATATTAGAAGAACCGCTTGAAACAAGCATCAAGCTTATGGAGAAAACAGAAGAATTTGGAGAAATGGCAGGGTTGAAAATAAATAGAGAAAAGACTAAAGTGTTAACTAAAAATCTTACAGAAAAACAAAAAAATCAACTAGCAAAAAAATCCCCAAATCTCCAAATAGTTAAAAAAGTTAAATATTTGGGAATCCATATAACAGCAAGATGTGCAACAATTAAAGAAGACAACTATGTAAGATTATTAAAACAAATAAAACTAGATCTGGAAAAGTGAAAAAATCTACAACTTTCGATGCTGGGGAGAATAGCCACAGTGAAAATGAATATTTTACCAAAAATACTTTTTTTATTTCAAACAATACCTATAAGATTGGGAAAAACCCTTTTTGATGAACTAAATACAATAATATTGAAATTTATTAGGCAAGGAAAAAAAGCCAGAATTAGACTGAAAATGTTACAAGAAGCAAAAGAAAATGGAGGACTTGGACTGCCGGACTGGACGCTATATTACCAAGCAACTATATTAACATGGATAAAAGAGTGGACAATGTTTGCAGACAAAAGATTACTATACCTAGAGGGGGATGACCTACAACTGGGATGGCATGCCTTTTTGTGGTATGGGAACAATAAAATACATAGATATTTTCAAAATCATTATATAAGAAATGCATTTTTCTTAAAATGGGAAAAAATAAAAGCGAAAATTTATATTAAAATATCTGGATGGCTTTCAACAATGGAAGCATTTGCTTACCCAAACTTGATTAATTACAAGAAAGTTGTGACCTATAAAGATATTTTGGACAATGAAGGGAAATTGAAGTATAGATAAGATTTAGAAGAGCAGGATATCGATTTATCATGGTGGTCATATTTGCAAATTCAAATGAGATACGAAAAAGTTGTTAAAACAATGGGATTTTACAAAGAACAGACAGAATTTGACCAGATATTGCTGAAAACAGACAAAAAACTGATAAAAAAAACTACAAATATTTGCTAAGCTTAAATATGGAAGAGGAACAAGTAAACGAAACAATGATAATACGGGCAAAAGAACTTAGGATATAATATAGAATTAGAAAAGTGGCAAAGCTTATGGGAAAGAAACTCTAAAATAACAAAAGCGGCAACATATAAAGAAAACTTATACAAAATGTTATATAGATGGCATTTAACACTGGTGAGATTAGCAAAAATGTTTAAAAAAATCATTGTTGCTTTTTTCAATCTTTGTATATTTGCTTTGGATAAATACCTTTTCTTCCAGTAATCCTGGTGCAGCTGGCCTTGGTTGTTTAGCCAATACTCCTGAGTCCTGTAGGAGAAGCTGATAAAAATCCCACACAGAGTTGGTTAAAATCAAGAGTGTTAAAAAAAGAAATGAACATTTTATTTTAGCAGCTGATTATTTTAGTATTTGTTGATTAAGTTATATTAAAAGGAAATAGAACTTATAGTTCTGGAAAATTACTATGATTTTATTTGGAGATAATTTTATTGGCTCTCTTCAAGTACTACTGCTAGCAGCAATGTCTGTATACATGCAGTTGCAAGCTATGTATTAGAACCCCTGAACAAAAGTAGCAGGCTATGTTGCAGATAACAATATTTGATTAGTGTTGAACATAATGTGCTGCTTTCATATAACTTATTGATTGAAGAATATTGCCCCTGTTAATAGTTATGTATACATTTGTTGCTATAGATTCATTTTAGTGTTACATTTATGAGGTTAGTATCAATGTAAACTTTGTAATACAACACAACCTAGCAGCCTCAGGCACTCTTTTTTCCCAATGGATACTGGCTGTCATAGATTTCTGAGAAACAGACAGCTAAACCAAGAATATAATTGGGCTAAGGAAATACTCTCAGGGTGTAGAAGAATGATCACCTGGCAAATAGAGCTTATGATTGATACAGTGTCTTAAGAACAACAGGAACCTAAGCTGTCAAGAGTGAAAAGTCTGCCTGCACTATCCAGTGGGGCAGAAATAAGAGTGGGGGTGATTGTGAATGGTTATGAAAGGTAATGAAAGATAACAATGAAATATAGCTAGGAAAGTGACAAGAGTGGAGATAAAATGATAGAAGGGAGAATGCTGGAGTGTAATAGGTTCAGCTTCAAACTGATAGTTGGAAGACTTCTTTAATGTTCTTGGTGTTTTCCGCTCTCATATGTTGATTGATGGTAAATGGCACTCTTATTTTGCCCTGTCTCCCTTCACTTCAAGAGGCTATTTTCACTGTCCTTTGAAAATCTGAAATATATTTCTCAGGAAAAAAGAGGTTCAGAACATTAGTTAACTCAGAATGGCATTGATGCTTTATGAAAGAAAAAAGGATATTAAAAAAATCTGAAAATGAACTTTTTTACCGCTTTTCTAGTGGCATCTAAAGATGCTTAAAGCTGAATGTAAAACACTGGTTTTTGAGTGTCTTTCACAATTTACTTCATCTTAACCACCTGAGGTTGTGGTTTTTATATTACTGAAGAATAACACATAAGAAAGTATGCATCATAGTAAGACAGAATAAGAAACTTGATTTTCCCTCAGTTTTATGGGAAATAGTTTTCTCTATTCTATTTAAAGATGCAGAAAATAATAACAATAACAGAACAGCAGAATTTA
>NW_015386261.1:1083203-1164028 GCF_001527695.2 Protobothrops mucrosquamatus | reverse complement strand
GGGAATCAGGCCAGTATAAGCTTTTGTCCTGACTGTGGTCTTACTTTCTAGGATTGTGGAAGTCAAATTTCAGCTTCCAAAAGATAAATTATATCTAAGTTTTGCATATTCAAAAGTACAACAAAATATGAATTGTTATAGAATGGGCTGCAAAAGAATAGAAACTGTCCATTTTATTTTCTCCTCATTAAATGTTCTATTCTTTCTATTCAAACAGAATATTAAAATAAAATTATATAAGAGGGAAGGATCAAAATGTTGTGTGTCTGTCTATCATCATAAGGAAAACTCTCTAAAAGTATAGAGAACAGGATCAGTTTGGTGCAGGGAAACCCACAAGAGAATTGATGAGTTTGAAAATGGAATAACTCTGATCTGGGGTCTCCGGGGTGGGATCCTGAAACAGTTTGTCTGCTTCTTTCCTTATAGAACGTATACACCACTCCACTCCACTCCACTCCACTCTTTAATAATAATAATAATAATAATAATAATAATAATAATAATAATAATAATAATAATAATAATAATAATAATAATAATAATAATAATAATAATAATAATAATAAAGTTGGAAGGGACCTTGGAGAGCATCTAGTCCAAGCCCCTGCTCAGGCAGGAAACCCTATACCATTTTGGACAAATGGCTGTCCAGTCTCTTCTTAAAAACTTCCAGTGATATAGACTGTCCCAAATCCAAAATTTGCATCCAAAGAAATAGATAAATAAGAATAAACATATAAATATATGTTCATTAGAAGATTTTAATGTAATTAAACTGTAATTCAAGTACTGCAAGGGCGCCACAATGAATTATTACAACACACAGGATTGTGTGTTGGTAATTGGTAAAAAAGAGATTATTTTGAGAATACTTTAGTTTAAATATAAGAAGCTTTGCTTGTAATGGATTTAAATAAACTTAAATGCAACAGATAATCCAAATAGCATATTTGACTTGATTTACATAATGTGTACTACATAAAATAATTTTACCAAAATTGCCAATACAATTCACATAATTTTATCCTATATCATTACATTCCTTTAATGGCTTACTTATATTTTATCCAGATTTAATGGATTCATAATCCATTTTAGGTATATTTCTAACATATTCTTTTTTAAATCATGGGTAAGGGATAAATTGCAGTAGTAACAATGAGATTATTAATTATAAGTATGTATTAGTGACTAGCTCATTTTTTTACCTATACAGTTGACCTTATGTTTTTCTATGAACAGAAATTTCTAGTTAGACTAAGTACCAATTACTTTCAACACAGTAAGGCTTTGGTTGAAACCTGAATTTAACACTAATAATGATAACTAATTTTTCAGCACATCAACCATATATTTGTGTGTACAGCATGTGCACATGCATGCCTTTGAGTCAGGTTTTGACTCCTGGTGACTGCCCAAGACAAGTCCCTGCTTTTTTTTGACAGATCTTCTTGGAAGTGGTTTGCCATTTCCTTGTTCTGAGAGAGAATAACTCAACAAAGCTGGCTTTATACCTAAAGTGGGACTCGAAGGCACAGTGTACCAGTTCCTAGATTACTACTTTAACCAAAACTTGCTCATATTGGACCATGCAGGTACATTTTACTTTGTGCCAGTTGATTAGCTACTGTATTTCAAAGCAGAGTTATTATAATATTATTTAAGTAAATTCACTGTCCCTCTCCCTCTCTCTATCCTCTCTATCTCTCTCTCCCCTTATATAAAAAGATTAATGTTTATTTCATTTTTAAGGGAAACTAATTATGGAAAGGAAGACAAATATATCTTCGACTGTTCTCTTTATTGATATGCACAAAAGATCAACAGGATTTCAACTTTTTAAAAATTAATATAGCTAAGATTAACTTAAAATTTGCCTTTTTAATATAGGGTAAAGTTACAGTGCCCAGTACTGTAGAGGATAAGGCAAGCAAAAAAGAAAGGATCTAATCATTATTCTGCCAAGATGGTGGTATTGACACAATTTTTATTGGCAAAAAAGGAGTCCAATTTCCAGGTTCATTACCCGAAACAACATAGAAATTTGAAACAAGAAAACATTTTAGAGCTTCAAGTATATAGATCAAGGTATAATTCATATGCCACATTCCCCAATGGATTGAGAGGATAAGAGGAAAGGGAAAGAAAAAAGCAATTTTTCTGCCCATTTGATTGATGGTCTATTTGACCTCTGTAATGCCCTCTTGCCACAACCTTTTAAATACCATCTGCTCTTTTTGCGAAGAGGGTGATGGGAAAGAGTCACTTGGAGACCGCAATTGATTATAAAAGCATTAATCAAGGACATAGATTATCTGCTGCCTGACACTGTGTATTGTAGTTAAGCAATTTCACCTCAAATGTGATTGGAAAGGTTAATCCTGTTTCTCAAGCCTAATTTAGATTTTTTTTTTTTAAATCTAGCTACTTCTGGACTGATGGAACAAAGAGGAAGTGAAAAAATGTCAACCTGTATTGTAACATCTAGTCACTTCGTATTTATTAGGGTGGTCTAATATGCTGTTAAAAAGCACTTGAGTCTTCAAGAAAGAGGCATACATACACAGATACTAACAATACTATAGGTATTTTTCTTTTACTTATCCTATGTTTAAGACTGCCATGGCTAAGAATGTATAAATCCTCTATAAGAAACATAAGCTAATTGAAATGTTTAAAGATGGACATTGAACTGTCTCCTTTATTAGGTAAGTGGAAATTTGAATTCAATGGGGGGGCTTTTTTGTTCATTTGCTTTCATTTTGGAGGTCATTTCAAGTACCTTTCTATCGTAAGCATAACATTTATTCAATAGGGTGACCGAACAGTGTAGATTTTTTTTACAAAAAATGGCAAAGATGAAGTGGCAAGCCATGAGTGATAAATGAAGGAGGTTATTACATTGACTTTTCATGCACGTAAGGGCATAAGTCTTTTAAAAAGTTTAAAATAGCAAGTGAATGTTCAAGTGGCAGCACCTCAAGCCACAATTATGATCAGCTTAAGAAACCAAAGAAGATGTCTTTCTTTTATGATTTATCACCCCCAAAGAAAATTGATTTTAAAATGAAACAGATGAAAAGGTACTACTTTAACTGAGAAAGGCCATAGCAGAGCCACAGTTCCGAAAATGATTATGACAATGAGGCCTGCTTAGCATAACTGTAAAATGAACTACTGCGACTCCTTCCTTAACATGCTGTTTATCTTAGTGATGTATGTCTTCCTTCCTTTGCCAAATTCAGTAAGATCTCCAAAATACATTAAATTCTCCAGTTGTTAAATAAAGTTGATTTTAACTACTTTGACATTTTTCATGTAAATGAGAAGCAGATTATTATACAATATTCAGATTTTAACACAGAATATGCTAATTTAGCAGCAGTTTGGCGCATATGACAATTACTTAATTGTGATGTAGCAAAACGGTTCCATCCTAATAGGCCTGAATAAATGCAATTTAACTTTTTAAAAACCTTTGTCTATATAGTCCCATGGTATAACTGATCAATGTTGTTTAGTAACTCTATAATTCCCTATGAAGATCATTAGTAAAATAGATTAAGCATTAGATAATTTCTTATCTGATAACTAGAGCCAGGGCATAACAGATGGAGCACTTTCTTTCATAGACAAAGCATTAATCAGTCTCTACACACAGACTGGCTTTCCTAAATTCTCTAAATTTTACCAAAAAAAAGAGAAAAAACCCCCAACCCTTAGAGTAATTTTGAAGAAGAGACTCAGATAGGTCAATGGGAGTCCCAGTTCAGTTCTGAACTGAAGAAGCTTCTTGGATGAGCAATGTAAGCAATAAGCAGGATCTGCCTATAAACATCTAAGCCCACATGATCTATCTCTAAATGTAACCTTTTCAACAAACTCTAAAAATATGGTGATTTGAATTTGATTTTTTTTTAGAGAGGGCGAGAGATTATTACTAACAAATAAGTATCACAATAGTAGTAGTAGTAGTAGTAGTAGTAGTAGTAGTAGTAGTAGTAGTAGTAATAATAATAATAATAATAATAATAATAATAATAATAATAATAATAATAATAATAATAATAATAATGTTGGAAGGGACCTTGGACGTCATCTAGTCCAACCCCCTGCTCATGCAGGAAACCCTATACCATTTCAGACAAATGGCTGTCCAGTCTCTTCTTATAAATGTTGTTAAAATGGGAAAGACAAATTGAGTGAGGTGCTTTTGAGGGAGAGTTTTGCCCATTTATATTCATTAAGAAATTTCCACTTTCCTTCTCCTTTAATTTCTCTTTTCATCTTTTGTCTCCCAAACTCTAGTGGTTCTCCTGACAGCTATATAGTCCATTTTATCAAATCTTCTTTCTTATCCTCAGTTTTGTTTTGAAGTTCTGAAAAAATAAAATGTCTTTTCCATTTCCAATATTATAGCAGAATCTTGCAGATTTTTCTTTGTCTGTGTTAAACTGTGATTTTTTTTGTAGCCTCCATCTTTGGGACACTTTCCTCTGGTTTTTGTTCTATTGTCTGATTTATTTGTTCATTCTTTGTCATCATTTTCTGAGAGTTTTTTAATTGTAAGCTTAGGTCAAGGATATGCTCATTTATATCATCAAAATTATTTTTAATCTCAGCATGATTTGAAACAATTGTCATTTGAATTAATTGCAACATAGCATGCATTTCCTCCTGGAAGATATTTGTCTTGTCTTGAAGTATTACTCCTGCAAATTTCTGATATTCCAGACTGGGGATTTTAGAGAAGAATATTGAGTGTGGTTTCCTACCACTTTTAGTTATGTATTCACAACTAAATAAGAATTCTTATTTTGAAGAAAAACAACTCCAGTGTATTATTTTTAAAAAATCAGAATGGAAGATTTGAGTTTTTGAGTATTTATTTCAAATTCCATTCAGACTCCAGGAAACAAACCTTTTCACATTTAAAAACAAAATAAATAAAAAAGGAAAAGGAAACAGAGATTCAATTGTACATTTCAGACCACCATCTTGATTTTTTATATACATACTTCTCCCTCTTCAGGAGTTAGCATGTAAGTATCAGAATAATGTAGAAGAGATGTATGAGTACATTTCCTACAGAAGATCTGGCAAGCTAGTACTTTCTTGTAGAACAATTTATAATTCTCATGTCATTGATTATTTTTTACAATACTATTTTAGAATTGGGAAAAAAAGTTGGGATGGGCAATTATTGGAAAAATAGACTTATGAAAGACTTTTGATTGGAAACATGGAGAATTGCAATCACCATAGCAAAAAATAGTAAGAAAAAAGAAAATGTGCAAGAAAAAAAGAAAGAAAGAATATGATAATGAAAAAGTAAAGAATTATATGAATAAGTTAATCCAAATCTTTATTTCAACAATGGTAAATAAAATTAATAATACTTTATTCCCCTATATGGTTACAAACAGATATTTTTTCATCCCATTTCCCATCACTTATTTATAAACAAATCCATAAAAAATCAACTTTTCAATTCCAGTGTCAGCAAAAAGATAGTTGCCAGAACTTTACAAATAAATATATTATTTTAATATTGAACAAATAAACCTACTTTATATTCCTTCCTTTTACTTCTGAAAGTCTTAAACTTTAGTTAATTCAAATATTGTTATATAATTTGATTTCTCTTCAATTCTTTTTTATCTAATTGCATAGATATCTTCAAGACTCTTTTGTAGATCCAATAAGAAAAGATTTTCTGAGTTATTCTCTAGGTTTGTCATTTGTATTTCCCCTTTATTTTTTAAAATTTCAACTAGTTCATTTGTATATACAAGAAAATGTCCCTTTCCAAATAATTCTTTTGGCTTATCATTTATAATTCTACTTTCAGTACTTTCTCTTTCTTGTCAGATAAAATTTGCTCACATTTGTTGTTTCCTCATTGACATCTTTTGGACATAATTTATCCATAGAGTCAGACAGCATACTAACATAGTTGATACTGTAGCTACTAATTTCTGGGGATCATTCTTCAATTATCTCATTTAATATTTCTAGTGTTATAATGTTTTGTGTCATTTTGTAAATCCCAGTTTATTGAAACCAAATAGAGCCTGTATTTTTTTTCCCTTCTACTTAAAATCTTTAGTCCATCTAATATCCAGTTTCTAAAATCATAAAATTAATTTGTTTTGTTATGAAAATATCAAAATAATCAAAATAATTATGTTCCCCACAAAAAGCTATTTATTTTTATAGATATTTCCAAAATCTTATAATAGATATTATAACAATATTCCAAATTTTGTTTTTTATAACTTTCTCAGAGCAAAATCTTATTTAATTTTTTGCTGATTATTTCAAATACTTGAAGTTCTTATATGTGATTTTCTTTTCTTCAGTATTAAATTAATCCAATCAGTAATCCATGTCAAAACCACCGCATCATAATACAATTTTAGATTTGGAGCTTTAAGTCCCCCTCTTTCACGTGCATCTTGCAAAATTTTAAATTTTACCCTCGGCTTTTTTCCTAACCATATAAAACTGTTAATCCCTCTTTGCCAAGCTTCTAAATTAGAGTCTCTTTTTAGAATTGGTATCATCTGAAACAGAAAAAGAAATTTTGGAAGAACATTCATTTTAACCACAGAAATTCTCCCCAATAATGACAACTAACATTCCAAGTTAAAAACTTAGCCATCTTTTGGTTTTTGAAATTTCTGAAGCATCCCATGTAGGTCTGCCGTAACAGATCTTTTTGGTCTAGCCCCTCCCACAGCTTCTGAGGTAGATGGATATGTTATAGGCACAGTTTCTTTTTGTTGTTCTCTCTCCTTTTGCCTATAAGCTGCACGTGTCATTCTCTGTTCTTTTGCATCCTTTAACTCCAACAGTTGTTGACTCTGAGACTCTACTGCAGGCAACGATGTAGCACTTGGTAAATCTACAATTAGTTGTTCCGGCATTTCTTCTGCTCCTTTGGTTAATGGGGTAGGTGATGAGTCAGCTTTCAGAACCGTTTGGTAAAATTCTCTAGCCTTCTGAACTGTATCAAGTTTATAACGGTTCCCAGCATAACTCAGGACCATTCCCACTGGTATTTCCCATCTAAANATTTATGTCTATCCGAGAAAAATGTAAAGTCCCTTTCTCCCATGTTCCAATCTCGCCAGACATCTTTTAACTCAAAGTCCTCCTGTAATGCAAAAAAGCTTTTAGGTAATTTAATTTGAGTTGAAATTTTAGAAGAAGTCTTCTTATCTTTCATTGGATCTATTACACCATTCCAATCTCCCATCATAATAACCGACTTATAATCCAATTGGGCTATTTTTTGATGTAGAGAACGATAAAATTGTTTCTGTAGATGACATTGGTTAGGTGCATATAAACCAACTATGAGACATTTCTTCCCATTCAACAAAAGTTCAACAAGTATAAATCTTCCTTCTGTATCATAATCTATTAGCTTTGGCAATAACTCCTTCTTAACATAAAGAACTATGCCAGCTTTTTTCCTTGGTGCAGGAGCGACAAAATGTAATCCCAATTTATAGTTAATCAAATACTTTTGGTCATTTAATGAAATATGTGTTTCTTGTAAACATATAATGTCATTTTTATATTGTTTTAAGTAATGGAATGTTTTTTTTCCTTTTTTGTGGTGAGTTCAGTCCATTAACATTCCAAGTTAAAAACTTAGCCATCTTTTGGTTTTTGAAATTTCTGAAGCATCCCATGTAAGTCTGCCATGACAGATCCTTTTGGTCTAGCTCCTCCCACAACTTCTGAGGTAGATGGATATGTTATAGGCACAGTTTCTTTTTGTTGTTCTCTCTCCTTTCGCCTATAAACTGCACGTGTCATTCTCTGTTCTTTTGCGTCCTTTAACTCCAACAATTGTTGACTCTGAAACTCTACTGCAGGCAGCGATGTAGCACTTGGTAAATCTACAATTAGTTGTTCCGGCATTTCTTCTGCTCCTTTAGTTAATGGGATAGGTGATGAGTCAGCTTTCAGAACCGTTTGGTAAAATTCTCTGGCCTTCTGGACTGTATCAAGTTTATAACAGTTCCCAGCATAACTCAGGACCATTCCCACTGGTATTTCCCATCTAAAAGGCAGTTGTCGCTTTTTCAACTCCTGTGCCAAAAAGGCAAATTCCTTTCTTTTTCTTAAGATTTTAGATGGTACTTCTTTCAGAATTATAACATCTTGTGCAGCTATCTGAAATCTCTGATGATAGAAAGCCTGTATAATATCATTGCGACGTGTCTTTCTAGAAAAATAGACAACAACATCCCTAGGCTGGTTCTTCTGACGTGCGACCCATGAATTTACTCTATATATTTTTTCAATTTCTCCAAAGATAATTTCAGGATCGCAGTCAAAGACCAGGGCAAGTGCAGCTGATATTTCCTCTTTAAGTTTTTCCTGTAAGTCCTCTTTTAACCCTCTGATTCTTATAGCATGTTCCATCTCTCTAAATTGTGACATCACATTATCATTTTGTACTATCAGCACTTCTTCTTCAATCTTTCCCATTCTCTCCTCCATTCTCTCCTCCATCCCCTCTATCTTCTCCCCCACATCATCTATACGTTCATCTATACGGTCCACATGAGAAGCAAAACCTTGAAAAATTTGAGATAAATTCTCACACAATTCATCATTTTTCTTTACAAGAAGTTCCTCAGTTTCCACTCTCATTTGCTGTATAATTTGCTGTGTTTGTTGTGTCATTTGTTTTGAGAGCTGTGCCAAAGAATCTTGTAAGTCCTTGAGGGTAATATAAGGAGGAGGAGAAGGTGGGGGGGTTTTAGCTTTCTGCTGTGATGTTTGTACAGCTGGAGATGAAACAGGAGCTTTAGGTGCTGCAGTAGTTCCACGTTTAGAAGCCATTATAACTTTAGAATAATTATAAAATTTTCTTAAAAAGTATCAAAAATCAATGCAGAACAGCAGTCATTTAATTAGAATTTTTCTAGATTTTTCCTTCAATTTTTCTATATTTTTTACAGTCTGTTACAATGTAGCAATCCACAACCGGAAGAGAAGTAAAAGTTTTCCTTTAGAACAAAGAAGCAGTTTGACCGCAGCCATTTTTTTCTTTAAGTTTCACTTTCAACTTAAGCATTACAGAAGATGTCTTTAAAAAGATCGAGTTAGAGTTGAGATTTTATCCAAAAAATCCGACGTTCCTGGTAAGCTCTGTCTATTAGAGCTTTACTCACAGTTCAAGTCTTTAGCATTAGAGGTGGAAANGCCATTTTTTTCTTTAAGTTTCACTTTCAACTTAAGCATTACAGAAGATGTCTTTAAAAGGATCGAGTTAGAGTTGAAATTTTATCCAAAAAATCCAACGTTCCTGGTAAGCTCTGTCTATTAGAGCTTTACTCACAGTTCAAATCTTTAGCATTAGAGGTGGAAACGGCGTCTTGCTTTGTTAGAACGAAGACGTCCCAATCTATGGAGATGGCTGTGAGCTCCGGCGGAGTTCACACCTACATCTCCCCGAGAGCCCTCAGGGAGACTAGGGAACTCTACGCCTACTCACCAGCAGCTCACCTTCCTCCCTTCGCCCGAGAAGAAGGCTGAAGCCGGCAAACAGCTGATACGCGCTGTTTTGCCGGCTTTTACATAGAACGCTGACGGGAGGCTGTCAGATTGCCTCCATCAGCCGCCGGCAGCCACCGGAAGTTCTCTTTTCTTCAGTATTGAAGGTAAACTCAATAGGGAAGTTTTCAAACTTGTCACTTCAGTGGTCTCTAATAGCTTTAAGATGGTCAATAGGCGATTTCCCAAACTGATTAGAAAGTGAGACTTGCAAATTTAGTTTCCTGTAAAAGGCAATGCTGCAGTTTTGAGCTAAGATCTTTGTCCCCCAGCATATGGAACACTGCTGTCCTTGTGAGGAGTACCTGCCAGAACACATATAGTAATTTTCTGTTCTTTATCTGGAAAAGTACTGAGGAACTGGTCTATTTACCAGTACTTTGGTGTAATTATTGGGTCCACCTTTGTAAAGACAGGCTCACCTTGCCTCCTCTGCAAGTCCAGACAGTTTCAATTTCAGTTCAGAGAATATAAACTTAGTAGTTTTTAAAACTTAAATCTTTTGGTTGAAAAGAACTGGAATTTCCAATTCTTGATTCAAAGCTTCTTGGAAATTTCTGTATATATTTCAAACTGTTTCTTTAACTTTTGACAGAATAAGGTAGGTTTGGATTCTGAAATGAAATTCTTAAGTATTAATAACATATCAGCTATTTTAGAATCTGCTAAAACATCAGGTTTGTATTGTGCTAACAAAACATTTTTTAATTGGATGTACCTTCATTTTGGCATTGCTGGTGAACAAAATTCTGTTTGCAGCTGCTGAAAAGCTTTTAAATAAATATTAAACAATAATTGATATAGTGTATGTATACCCTTTTTTGTCTATTCTTTCCAATAAAAACTTTTATTACTGATTTACTACTGACAGTTAAGTTTCATAAGATTCTGTATCTGAGCCAAAACAATCACCTAACAGCATCCAAATATGTAGTACTGCTGAGAATATTGCGAACATTAAATTAGTCCCAATACACTTTATCTAATGACTGCCAAGATTTCAATGACTAAATACAATAACTTTTCAATTTAGCCCGTAGTGGCAATTTGTAAAAAAAAAAGAAAAAAGAAGAAGAAGATAAATGGTCTAAGATAGTTTGACATGTGTGGTAAAATAAACGCAGTTAAAAATGAATAAAGTTTCTAGACTGGTTTATGTTTTGAGAGTGATACTTATACTCATTGCCCCCCACCCAAAATGTTTTTTTATCAAACTGATTATTTTTTTTTTAAAAAGGAAAATAAAACATATAGAATCTCTATTTCCAAGTTATATTTTTCTAAGGAAAATGTGGATTTTTTATAGTTTTCTGTATTTTTTTCCCATATAAAAAAACCTTTTTTTTAGAAAAGGACATTTTTTAGCAAGTTGTGGGAAGGATGTTGGGGGGGGGGATGCATGAGTTCTCCTGGTATGGTCAAAATGTTAAGATACTGGTTGCAATGCTATGATGTAAGCTCTGCCTAGCTTTTATGTCAATCACATATGCAACACATATAGTGAAGAGAGGAAGGATGGAGTGTACCATCAGAACCAACACTGTGACTTTTTTTTACCAGAACAATAACCCAAAGTGGCTGTAGTTCCCTGTTTCTTTACACAGTCAGAGAGGATCCTGGCAGTGGATTAAAAGTGGAGCAAATTGAGATTCTACAAAGTTTCAGATCAGACTTAGTGAAATTTGATCAAGTTATATGGGGCAAAAAAAGGGGGGAAATGGTCAGTTCACATGGGGCAAAAAATAAAAACACCTAATGAAACTTTAAAAGTTTTTTTTGGTTTTTTTTTGTGAGGAGACAGGAATGTCAGAAAGAAATGACAAAAGAGCGAATGAGATCTGCTAAAATTGAAAGATATGCAATGGAACAATTTAACAATGGCTAAAAATGTTAGGTCTATGAAATCTGGGCATTTGAAAGAGGTTGTTTGAAAACTAAGCCATCTCAAGATTCAAAAGTCTATGTAAGTACTTCACTAGCCTTCAAGCTTCAGGAAGATCCAGGATGAAAGATAGAATGCTTTGTGAAGGAGTTAGGAAAGATTTGGGATTGCAAACACTGACAGCTATTACCAGTCATTCGAAACCTTGATCACAAAAGTCTAAAATGCAATTAAATAAAGTAAATACTGGACAGTTAGTTGGGTATAATGGTTACAGCACCAGGCTAGAAACCTGGTTTCTAGCCTGATTCTGAGTAAGGCAGATATGTGACTTCTGGCCTGTGGAAAGAAAAGTCTTCATCCTGGTTCATCCAGGCCGGGGATAAATAAGCAACATGGCAACTGCTTTAGAAAGAAGGTTGCAGTTTATTGAAGAGCCAGACAGCAAGATGGTTCTGGCAGGAAAGAGGGGGGGAAAGGGCTGAGCACATGTGGGTAGTAGGTTTTTATACTCCTCTCGAGCCTTTTGTTTGAAGTAGTTTCCTGTTCCTGTTTCAGCCTTTGTATTTCCTGTGTCACGTATTCTGACCTGAATCTGGGTGTGTCTTTCTTGTATTCTTGTTGGTGGTGGGTTAATCCTATTATATATCCTGCTTCCCTGGTGCTGGGGCTAATGACTCTTAGAGTTTGGGTGGGGTATGCAGATTTTAGGTGTCTTTGTCTTCTCCTAGCTTCTAGCTCCAACTTTCCTGATGGTTTATGTTAAATCTGCGGGCTAAAAGCATTGCGAGGAAACGAGTGGTGTAACAGCAAGTCTTCTTTATTGATTACTCCAACACAACAGCAACAGAGAAAATGGTGCGCAGGCCTTTTATAGTGTCCTAGCAAAAGCCAGCATCAGCCAATGAATGCAAGGCTGTTTTCATGCCTTGCATATGTGCACAAGGCTGGAGACAGCCAGTCTGATCCTGGGCAGCCTTGTGGTTTGCCCAGGACCCTTTGCAACATTTCTGAGCCTGCTGAATGATTCAGCAGGCTCAGGACATAACACCTCTCCCCCCTGGATGAAACAATAGTACCCTTATTGTTATAGCAGCACAAGTACATGTGTTCAGTTGACTGTATGTTATTGTGAAGCACAAGATGCCTGCACACAGGCAGAGCAATCTTACATTTGTAATTATACAAAAAACTACAACAAAATAATACACTGAATTGTAACACCTTTCACCTGATTGTTTATTCTGCATTTGCTTAAGAACTAGCAAGATTCCCTTGGCTTGACAGAAACGTCACATAGTCCTTGGGTGGACCCTTGGCCACTGTGACCTTCTTATGGCTGGTGTGTGTGCCTGGCCTGCCAGCTCACCTGCCAGGCTAGGCAGACCAGGACTTTGTTGCCCCAAAGACCCAGGTGACCCACGCAGCTGCTGACTGGCTGGATCCTCTAACTCCAAGCCAGGGTTCCTTGGAGGGGTGGAATTCCCCAAGTCCAGTGGTGGGGTGGAATCTGCAGTCAGCGCACTTGTGGCGTCCTCCACACCCGAAACACTGAGGAAATGCTGGGGCCTTGTCTGGATGCTCCTTCGGCCTTCTCTCCGCTGACTGGTGCAACCTATCCACCTCCTCTTCAGGATCCTGGTCTGGATCTTCTCGAGCAACCTTTTGATGGATGGTAACGGTGGCTGGAGGATTTATGGTGAGCCTCAAGGCCTTCACAGCACCGCCCACTGCTTCTTCAGCTGCAACCTCTCTCAAGGCATCTTGGAACAAAACATCTTCCTTGGCGAAGATCTTCTGCTGTAGCTCACGACTTATTAGGCCACAGACGAAAGGGTCCCACAGCCTCTCTTCCAGATCCTTGAATTCACAAGGCCTCGCGGCTTGCCTTAAGGCAGCAATAAAGTCCACAGCAGACTCACCAGGCCTCTGGTCCCTCTGCTTGAATGCGTGTCACCAAGCAATCACTGAAAGTTTAGGTTGGAAACATTCTTTCAGCATCTTCTTTAAATCTGCATAAGACACTGACTCCAAAAGCGCCGGGGCCACCAGATTTTCTGCTATGTCAAATGTTTCTTGTCCACACACACACAGCAGGGTAGCCGCTTTAAGGCCATCTTCTCTTATCTGATTAACCCTGAAGTAATTCTCCACCCGCGCCACGTATGAGTTCCAGCGTTCTGGGTGGGAAATATCAAAGTCTGACAACCGGCCTATGTTAGACATCTTAGCCTTCTGCAACCCTCGTCAATGCCTTCGCTGCAAACCTCTTTTTGCTGGGAAGGGGTCCTTTGACTGAGCTCACCTCCAGCAATGCTGTACTGGCAGGTAGAGTCGCGATGCTGGATGCCAAACTTTCCCAGGGCTTCAGGACTTCCTTGGTGAGTCTTATCTTCTTCTGTTGGTAATCTTGTTTGCAGTGATCCCATCCTCGTCGCCACTGTTAAATCTGCGGGTTAAAAGCATTGTGAAGAACCGAGTTGTGTAACAGCAAGTCTTCTTTACTGATTACTCCAACACAACAGCAACAGAGAAAATTGTGCGCAGGCCTTTTATAGTGTCCTAGCAAAAGCCAGTGTCAGCCAATGAATGCAAGGCTGTTTTCGCATGCACGCAAGGCTGGAGACAGCCAGTCTGGTCCCAGGCAGCCTTGTAGTTTGCCCGGGACCCTTTGCAACATTTCTGAGCCTGCTGAATGATTCAGCAGCCTCAGGACATAACAGTTTACATTTGTATTTGTATAGAGCTGGCTTCTGCCTGGGACAGAGACTTGGGGGCAGGGTTGGTTTCTGCTTTTAAAATCCTTTTGAGGAAATATATTTTTCTGCCCTTTTAATATTTCCTTCTCTGGGGGGGGGCTGACTTCCCACAGGCCCAATCATTCTCTCTCTCAGCCCTAGGAAGAAAGCAATAGCAAATGATTTCCAAAAATGTTGCCAAGAAAATGCAGGATTTGTCTAGGCACTTCCAGCCATCAAAGGAAATAAAATAAAATAACTATATGTACAGAGGTGTCTGCAGGGAGGTGATAATCTGAATGAGGAAAGCGACATAACACAGTGCAAACTCTCCAAAATTTATACATGTGTTGTGTTCTCACTCACTCATATAAAAGGGACAGATTAGGCAGCACTCAGATTTAAAAATACATCTTTGATCATGACTATTGAGTGGATACCAACTCAGTATATGGCTTATTTTTCAAAATTGTATTAAACCAGTATTTATGAATTCTATAGAAAATAAATCACTTTAACTCTTCCAGCCATCTTGGAGTTTATTTTAATAATAAAAAGGGCACTTTCAATTGCACACATAATTTCCCCCACAAGAAATAAAATGTACAGGAACATTTTTCCAGTATGATATACAATGACACATGCAACTCTGATTAAGAAATGTATTCAAATATGCCCAAGGGGTTTTCTACATGTTGACTTAATCGTATTTAATGTTATCTTGATAAAGTAACTTTTATTCCTGCTACTATTGATAGAAACTGCAGCATGGACTTAGAATAATTTGCTATCCGGACTGTCTTTCAGCAACAAAGCCCGTGCAATAGCAAACACTACTCCCACTGTGGTATTCAAAGCTAATTTAGATTCGGCTACATTGATTTTGACTGACATTATGATATGGGAACAGCAAGATCCCAACAGACTGCATTGCTCAGTGAAGCATAGATCTGTTTAAGGACTGAATGACAGTATCTGTCTGTGTTTGTGTGTGTGTGTGTGTGTGTGTGTGTGTGTGTGTGTGTGTGTGTGTATAATTTGTTGGAGCTCACACTTTAATAATGCCAAAAATGTAAAGTGTAACATTCAGAGAAATAAAGATCTTTCCGGCATTTCTTATGTTGTTAGTCTAACAACATAAATCTTTGTGATGTGCTCTGAAGCAACCATGTGGTGAAACATCAAATTCAACTGTAACAGCGAAGCCTAATGATGTTATGATTTCATACCTCTTATAGATCTATTGCATGTTTGATAAATCTGCAGAGTGGGAGGCTAATACTTTGCTGTGTTTTTGTGAGGCAAAGCTTATTTTATCATATTTTATTGCTGTATAATTGTAGTAATGCATTTAAAAAAAACACTCCATTTATTGTGTTTACTGTTGTTCTTTCTGCTTTGCTTTCACAAGGTAGTTGTCTATTTCCTAGAGCAAAGCTATCAATCCATAAAGTGACAAAGAGTTTGTTTATCAGGTGGCTCCGTCACAGAACCTGACACTGTAAGTCAACCAAATGTAGGGATAATAAACATGCTAGACTTTAAAGTGCTGCAAGATTTATTGCTTTTCCACAGCAGAATGCAGTTGATATCCATTGGGGTCCATAGGGGTGGATGGAAAGACAAATGCAGGTTACATATTTTTGTGTGACAATGAAGTGCAAGTATGAAAGGTTATGTTGTCAATCATAACATAGGTGTTGTCAGTTTGTCAGTGAGACTAATATTTGGATGTTTCTCTTTTAGTTTTGTTTAAAATTGTTATATTTTTAATTTTCGGAAATATAGGTGAAATTTGAATTATTATACTGTATAACAAAAACAAAATTAAGCTGAAAATCAATGGACTACCCATACAATGTGGCAGAAATTGCCCTGGTTACAGATTAGACTTTTGGTCCTGATATATGTAAAATCTGCTTTTTTTTAGATAATGCTTTTAAAACATACTATACAACCCACAATGTGTTGTGTCATCCTTTCAGAGATATTTCCTTGTCTAAACAGAGAACAGAATGAACATGGGTGAATTGTTACTGATTTTGCTTCAGAATTAAAGAAGAAAACATTGTTTTATTATAGAAAAAAAGATGTGTACCAAGTCAAATATAGATGCTTTTTGTTTAACAAAGAACACTTTTGAGGACAGGTGATTAATCTGCCATTATTTAAGAATAGTCTTAACTTCTTTTTCCTCATCTAAAAGCAACAGCTAACTGTGATGAAATACCAGTTTCTCCAGCATATTCTCTATGGTTGTCCTTGCACTTTATGTATAGGGAAAGCAAAACATCACTGTATTGGGAACTGTGCCCATTGAAAAGGGAGATCTTTACCTACTGATGAATTGAGCATGATTCTTGGTATTATGATAGGTCCTTTTTGAATGGACGAATGTTTACTTTTGCTACAATGAGATTCTTGTGGGGTTCTTCCCTGATCATTCATGTTCCATAGCAAAGCCTTGGAGGATCCAAATTTCTCATTAAAATGATGAGACACCCTATTTTCAATTCCAATTTATGTGGTGGCAATCCAGAAAGTCCAATTGAATCAAAGAATTCTTTTGGAAAATGAGTAGCATTAACTCCTTCTTTGACATTTCCAGGGTAATGTCTTTCTTTTATTATTCCAGGGAAAGATCAAATGGATGTGGAATGGATTTTTCTCATCATTTCATTGAGGGGAACCAAGGTAGCATTCTTTAAGAATAATTTGCAGGATTGTCAAATGTTGGGTGGATGAAATCTATGCATTCTTCCATAGTTCTTCCTTGCAGAATGTTATTTTCAAGTTATTTATTTCATCATTTTGATTTTTCAAAATCTTCTCTTCTCCAAGAACCAGTAAGAATGCAGAATATCTTCTTTGTCCCTCACTCAGTTGCATGTTTCTTTTCAACTGAAACTACTCCATACGTATGATTTTTTTTATCACGAATTCTCCATGTCAGTCTCATTTTACAACTCCTTTTACAACTGATAGAAGCTGATGGAAATCACCATAACAAATGGTTACAATCCCACTACTCTTGCCACATATATAGTAAAGAGTCTGGTATACAACTTCAAAGCTCTCTTACACAATTGTGAGGCTTTCATCCCAAACAATAAACCTCACATATTGAAGCAAATTTGCAGTATTGGAGGTTTTTTCCTATGTTACAAAGAACACTTTCACTCACTGATGGGTATCTTGAACCTTGAATGTGCTGTCCTTCAATCAGACATCACTGTTGCTGCAATACCAAATGATGTTACAATAACACCTTCATCTCCCCTAACTTTAGTGAGGATCAACTTGGTAACAAATGCCTTTTTCATTCTTCATGATTCATTCTTCCACTCTTTTTCCAATCTCTCTTCTTTCCCATCTCTTATTAGTCCAAGTGTAGAATCTTGGGATATTCACAGTGTTTTCGCAAATGGATCATGTGTGCAACAAACCATTAATTCTGTTAAAGGTTCCTGCCATATCTATTTATTTGCACAGCAGCATTACCAGTATCTTGAAAGAATGTTGTGGAGAGTACACTTGAAAGCAAATAACTGCTGATTCCCTCTCATGAATTTAAAATCCAAATATCGATGCAAGATCTTCAGAGGAACCAATATATCTGCCTGTCAAGCACTGTGTGATTTCATCTTCTCTGTTCAATGCAAAAATTGCCTGATCACTCCCCTTCATGGTATTCTTGATGGCCTATTTGATGGATTTGACAGATGAGCATATTTCTACATTGAGATGACAATTGAACACCTTAAAAACTTGTGCATAACAGTGTACCGCCTGTGGGAAGTCAGCTCCCCAGAGAAGGAAATATTAAAAGGGCAGAAAAATATATTTCCTCAAAAGGATTTTTAAAAAGCAGAAACCAACCCTGCCCCCAAGTCCCAAGCAGGAGCCAGCTCTATACAAATGCAGATGTAAATCACCAGAAAGGCCCCAGCTAGGAGATCAAGAAGACAAAGACCTAAAATCTGCATGCCCTACCCAAACTCTAGGAGCCATTAGCCCCATCACCAGGGAAGCAGGATATGATAATAGGACTAACCTAACACCATAAAGAATACCAGAGAGGCACACCTAAACTCAGGTCAGAATACGTGACACAGGAAATATCCTCAAAGTTCATGCCACAGGAACAGGAAACTATTCCAAACAAAAGGCTGGAGAGGGTATAAAAACCTACTACCCATGTGCTCAGCCCTTCTTTTCTCTGGTCTTTCCTGCCAGAACCATCTTTCTGGCTCTTCAATAAACTGCAACCTTCTTCCCAAAGCAGTCGCCATGTTGTTTATTTATCCCCAGCTTGGATGAACCAGGATGAAGACTTTTCTTTCAACACACCCATTGAGAAGCTATCTGCTTCTTTCAGAGAAACTAATATTGTAGTTCCTGTTAATTTATGTTTGTAATAATCTTTTTATTAAAAAGAGATAATCTGAGTGCCGACACACCATCCTGGAATATCAAAGTTTCTGGGGCCAAAGAACCTGTTTGTTGTTTGCTATTCTTACTTTTTAAAGTTCTGTAAACCCTGCTGTCTGCCTCTCAGAGGCAGGGTGTGATGTCCTGAACACAAAGGGTGGGGGAGGGGATCTTCCAATGGCAACTAATGATTCCCACATTTTATACTCTACCTTAGAAAAATTGCTATAAACATCATATCTTTTTGTTGTTGTTAGTTGCGAAGTCATGTCCGACCCATTGCGACCCCATGGATAACATTCCTCCAGTCCTTCCTGTCCTCTACCATCTTCTGGAGTCCTTTTAATCATATCTTTAAAGATGGCTTATACTTGAAAATATTGAATAATCTCCCAGTCAACACAGTTATGCTTATTTTGTAATTATAAACCAAAAATTAAAAAAGGATTGAAATGCACATATTAACATGTGATGTGAAATGTGTATATTGCTACTTGTTGAAAGCATCTGCAGCCTAATGATTTTTTTTTCTTTTTGTGGGGTGGATAGCAAACATATATTTCGTATGTGAACTAAAAATTATTTAAACAATGATGTGCTATTTAAAGGTAAGCTGAAAGAAAAATGTACCATTAGTAAAACTTAACTTAACATTGTACAAAAAAAAAATTACCACCTTTCAGTAATGACATTATAATTTAGCACTTAATTGTAAAAAAAATCTAATTGGGAGCTAAAATAGATTATGGATTAGGTTTTTTTTTTAATGCTTTTAATGTCAAAATTCTATACTGGAATTAATTCAGTATAATTAACTTCAGTAATTCAATATAATTAAGTTCAGATTTAACAAAATTAATGGAGATCAGCAACTGCTAATTTTATTTCATGTTATATCTCTGAAAACAATAAGAATGTATTTATGCAAAGTGAACCTTTAACATAATTTTGATTTTCTATGCTACTAATTTTTAATACTTAATATGGAATATCTTTTACATTTCGTCTTTTATTTCAGGCCAATGAACCTTATGCTGACACTACACTCATATAACTATTTTATAGGTTTTGCATTGATCACTAATTCAAAGAGCCAGTTTTTATTTATATGTTAGTTTTCTGTATTATGTATTATTTATACTAGTTTTACTTTGATATTGTCTATACTATAGCAGCTTTTATAGTTGCAGTTATATAGTTGTAATACCGCAGTGTCTTTTATATTGTTAAGCCACAGTGAGTTAACTTCAGTCAACAGCATAGAAGTTTAAAATACAGATATAAACTGGTTGTGGAGCAGTACCAATGTACCTACGTGAAAATAATACATTAGTTTGAACTCCACCAGAATGATACCTAAACAGGTATTTTGTCATGAAAATATAAAGTAGAAAACGGAGAAGACATTTTTATAGGATCATGGTAAAACTGTTGCATGCTATTTTCAAAAAATGACTGTAAGTCAAACTTCTTAAAGGCAGATTTTTTTGGAGGGGAAAACCAGCTGAGAAGTTTCCTCGTTTTTTAATTCCATTACACTTTAATAGAACATGATTAGCCAAGGAGGTTGCCAACCTGTCAAAAGGTAAAAGATATCTATATGTACTTCATGGCACCTCTTAATACTATAGGTTTCTGCTGGGGAACAGAAGAGGACACAAATTCTGCAGTTTGTGTATTTGTATCAGGCACTGAGGGACAAATACAAAGTAGCAGCATTTGCATGAGGATATCATTCTCCATTGAAATAAGTAAATTTTCTTTCATCAAACTGAATGACAACTATAATTTATAGGATAATTTATAGGATAATATAGTGCTTTGGATAATGGTATCCAGAGCACTAGCTGCTCAGAAAATGTACTTATAGAATAGTGACATTCTAGTGTTTTACACGCAAGATTAAAGGTAATGCCAGAAAGGCTTTTCCCCAATATGTCAAAATGCTATGATATCAAGTCTTATGCTGATGTGATATTCAAACATTTAATGTTTAAAGCAATTAATCTTTCATCTATTTCTACAAAAGCAATGTTTTACTTTCAATATTGCCATTAGTAAGTCTGTGAAGGCTAGTAAATAATCATACTTAGTAACAGTCATGCTTAGATTTTTATGAAATAAAGCCAATGCAAATACCATTGTAATTTATAATTTTATTTACTTAAAGAATGGGCATTCTGCATCAATTTGCCAATACCTGTAAGCCCATTCTTTCTCCTGATTAAGCAAATAGCAAATGATTCTCTGTTTCTGCATTGGATGAACACGTACCTATTAGGCATATTGAGAAAGTATAGTCAGAGTTTCTTAAGAACTATTTCATAGTTATCTCATCTATAACAAGATAACATAATTAAGATGTTTACTTATGTGGGTAACTGCAAAATAATGCAGAAACATTTAGCAATATTGACTAAATAAATTTAGTTTGCTTAGTCACAGGATGATTATGCTTAAACAATTAAGCATCACTTAGTAATAAAAATAAAGAGGTTCATATGTTGGCATATAAAATATTGATTTTCCCCTTTAAAAATTTCTCTGAATATGTGAAATATTGACCACATTTTTAGATATTTAAATATGTTTAAAATGAAAAGAATAAAAAATTTGAGAACAATGACAACTATTCATTCATTGTTAATGACATTTTATGTCAGTGTTCTGCTGATATCTTATGTCCCAAACCAACTGGCATTTTTACTTGTATATATGTACACGTATATATAGGTAGTTGTTGACTTTAAATTAATTGTTTAATAACTATTTTAAATTATGTTGGCTCAGAGGGGCACTTTACAGTATATAAACCACTTCTGACCATCATAAAATGTCACACTATCTCCCTCCTGCAGTCGTGTGATCATGATCTGGGACCTTGGCAACCATCTGCACTTACAACTGGTTGCCAAGCATCCCATGATCATGTGATCATATGAAAGAAGAATTTCCCCTCTTTCCATGGAAGACAGGAAGATCCATGCCATTAACATGCTTGCTCTTCCAGTCATTAGGTAGAGAGTTGACCAAAGAAGGACATGAAAGATGTCAATGTGAAGACCCCAAACTCCTCACAACATATGGAGGTTTATGCCTTAAGTCCAATACCCAGACACTGTATACTAGATGGAAAGAGAGCAGCTGGGGTCTAGTGAGTATCTAAGTCACTGTCATGGATGAAACCCAGAGCATGCAGGAGTACATCGGAAAGAGGCCACTAAAAGATGACCTGCTGAAAGAATGCCTGAGGCAGCAGCAGATGTAGGAGAAAATCAAGCAAGACAAGACCCTGCATAGGATCTA
This sequence comes from Protobothrops mucrosquamatus, assembly GCF_001527695.2. NCBI lineage: Eukaryota > Metazoa > Chordata > Lepidosauria > Squamata > Viperidae > Protobothrops > Protobothrops mucrosquamatus. Next base: position 1,142,089 of record NW_015386261.1, on the reverse strand, counting down.
CTGTCAATAGATAGCTGAAGTGGCAGATATTTGGAAATTCTACTAGTTTATGAAAAAGACTGGATTAAAAAACAGCACTGAGACACTGAGCAGCATAAGAACAGGCATAACCACCAGATCCATAGAAGCAAGGGTCTATTTCATAAGGCAGGACCCAAGGTGTAGAGAAGGCTCACACACAGTCCAATACATAATGGTAGTGTGTAGGATGCAGATAGGGAGAGCATACACTGAAGGGTACAGCCTAGTATCTGGCATTGGGTACAGGTACACTTGGGCTAGAACTTGTATAAGTGTAGATGGCCAATCCTGCAGAAGGTTGTGGAAAATAAAAGGCCTAAGATCCTGTGAGATGTCCAGATCTAGACAGACAGGCAATTACTGGCCAATCAAGCAGACATTTTAGTAGTATACAGTGACCAGAAGATAGTGGTAGTGATAATGTAGTGGTGCCAAATGACAGCAACTTCAGGAAGATTGAGTATGAGAAACCAGAGAAGTACAATGGCCTGAAGGAGGAACTGAAGAGAATGTGGAAAGTAAAATCCAAAGTGGTCCCAATAGTGATAGGAGCACTCAGAACAGTGACTCCTAAGCTTGGAGAGTTATTCCAACAAATCCAAGGAATGACATCAGAGATTTCTGTCCAGAAAAGTTCAGTACTACAAACAGCTAAGATCCTGTTCAGAACCCTCAAACTCCCAGGTCTCTGGTAGAGGACCTGAGATTGAGGAAGACACAGACCACCCATAAGAGTGAGAGGGGAATTTCATTCAAAGTAACTTTCAGTTTGTTTCATCACCAGTTACATTTGCATGTTAGAACTGATTTTTTGTGTCTAGTAGCCATTTTCTGCTACAAAAGAGGTTGCAAGTATTCATCACTCGTTCTAATGCCCACTTTTCACATTTTTGCTCCAGAAAGATGACAAATTCCCAGTCATAAACTTGGATCCAAATTACCATAGGTATCCTAAAAATCCCTACAATTTTCTACCTCTTTGAAAACTACTGATGAGAGTATGACAGGAGTTTCATGAAAGGATCTGTTTTCATGGGACCTTTTAAGAGAGGAGTGAAGAGAGTCAAGATTCACTTTTTGATTTCTTCCCTTCAAGCGCATACTCTCTCCAAATTGCCTGTAACCAATCACTGCAGTTTTCTTGGCAAGATTTCAGAAGTGGTTTGCCATATTTGCTTCCTGGGACTGAAAGAGAATGACTGTCCCAAGGACATCCAGCTGGCTTGGGCTACACCAAGCTGGCTTTCTGGAAGCAAGAAAGACTATTTGAAGCTAAAACCAACTTCTCATGAATTTTTGAAGTGGATTTTTTGTGCACTTGATGATTTCACATGAAATATTTATTCAGCACCAAACTGAAAGGGCAAAATATTGTATATAAACAGAGAGAAAATCCCACTCCCTTCTCACATTATCTAGTGGAATATCTGTAAGAAAACAACCATGCAAGACAGCACCAAGGACTCCAGAGGACTTTCATTTATTAAGCTACCTTTGGTCCCTCCATGTATGTGCCACCTTTGGTCTCTGCATGTATGTGCAGAACTAGCACAAGTTCTGCAGCTACTATATAGTTGCATTATCTGTGGTTATAGCTGCACTTACAGGACTTACATAGCTGCCTTTTGGTATTAATATAGGGAAAAGCAAGATATACTTTCCATTAGTTATTTACATTGAAATATGTTATTTAATATCAGATTTTCACAAGTATGATGGTGATCCTGAATAGGTGATTGTATTCTGTCATTATAAAAACAGCTTTTTATAAAATTCATCTTTTAAAGACAGTTGTTTCAGATCATGAGCCTTTTTGCTATAGGAATTATTCATTTTAGTGCAATTAAAGGAACAAAAATACTTTCTTTCTTATCTACACACAGCCAATAATTTCTTTTTGAAAATAGTAAACATGGACATGATCTCATTGTAAAAAGAGACCATAAACTGACTGTATAATATAACTGAAATGAAGCATTATATTCCCCCATACTTTGCTTTTATTTTGAACTATCTATAATAAAAATTAATCACAATGAGATATGAGGAGAAAGGATATAATTCCAGAACTAAAGAAATTAATAAATTAATATTAATTTAGTATTAATATTAAATGACACTTAGAGATCATATAACATATAAATGGCAGTCAGTTAAAAAAGCATCAGTGAAGAAGCAGAATACAAAATAAAAATGAAAGAAGTTGGAAAGTTAGATTTATATAGCAATTGTTCTCAATTATTATAGCAATAATATTAACATTAAACACCTCACAGGTATTGTAATTTTATGCTTAATTTTTTTAATATATATATATATATATTATTGATTTTTTACAATAGCAATCTTTAGCGCTTAGTAAACAGCATGTTGTCTGGATTCATATATTTAAAAACAATCAATAATATTTAATTTCTATAATTCCATAATCAATATATTAGTTAATGATATGTTTCTTTGATCTCCTCTTCTTCCAGTAGTATTCTCCTTTGTCAACATTAAACAAATATAGTTCTTAATATTTTCAATACATAGCTTCCCTATTTGAGTCACTTTCCTCTGGTTTATGTTCTGTTGTCTGATTTTTTTGTTCATTCTTTATTGTTGTTTTCTGAGAGTTTTTTGATTGTAGGTTTAGGTTGAAGATGTGCTCATTTATGTCATCAAAGTTGTTTTTAATCTACTCATGGTTTGAAACAATTATCATTTGAATCTGTCACAGCATTGCATACATTTCCTCCTGGAAAGTATTTGCCTTATCTTGGAGTGTTGCTTCTTCAGATCTCTGATGTTCCAAGCTGGGGCCTTCATTTTATGTAATTTTATGCTTAATTCTTTAGCTGAAATAGTTGTATAAGTTCATTATGTATCAAAAACAAATAAATAAAGTGTATCAGTTAAAAAACAAGATATAATAGAAGAGTGAACATAAGTGTACAAAGTCATAGCTTTACACAGTTTCTTTGAGTCTTTGAGTCCTTTCTGCTTGAAAATGTGCACATTGATTAGTTGTCAGGTTTCTGTTCACTGACTCTACTCTTTACAGCTGTTATTTCTGCAAATCTCCATTGTGCTGCCATCTTTTATGTTTATTTCTCCTCTATTTTGAGATAATAGAGAATTAACTTTAAGCCATAGATATTCAGGTGAGAAATTCATCAAAAGAAAAAATGCTGTTTATTTTAATTTTCTGTATTTTAATTATACTTTATGGAAATAATTTCCAATCTACTCATTAAAATGTATGTTTAATGTTTTACTTCAGAAATGTCAAAAGTTATTTCTTTCATTTAGAGGTCTAATCAATATACATTTTTGTTAAAATTGTGATACAAGTAATGCTAATTTAGTGATCAGAATTGGGACTGATAATTGTATCTCTCAGTGCCATCCATAGTCACTTAGGAAAACACCACATGATTGCAACTTACAATATTACTTCTAATTTCTTTATTATTCTGTCACAAACTTGTTGGAATGCACACAAATGGAAATCACATGACCATGGGATATGATGATAGTCATAAATGGGAGGAGTTATTTTTACACTGTCAATTGCTAAATGATACAGTTGGTAAGTGAGAACAACCTGTATATGGAAATGCATACTAATTCATCCTGGTAATTGTTAATAGTTTAATAGTTTCAGTTCAGTGAGAGCATGAACTGAATAAAATAAAACAAAACTCCCTAAAAAACAAAAACAATAACTCACCCAAAAGGCTCAATATGAGAAAAATCTCAAATGTGTACACTTACAGAAGGAAGTTTGGAGCTGTACCCTAAGAATGACCATGCCATTATGTGGTTATGTAATGTGCTAAGCAGCATTACTTGAATGCCCAACCTCCTCCAGCTGGGGAATTTGTAATACATCTGGGCTTGTGCAATATCAGGTCCTCAGGAAAGATAAATAAAATTTAGGATTGACTGGGATGCCCTCTATCATGTTGGGAGACTAGATTGAAAATTGGTATGAACAATGCTTGTATACCTGTATACACTTTTCTTTCCCATAAGGATCAGACATACAGTGTAATGCATTTTAGAACCTAGTTTCTTATTTAATTCTCCACTGCAGGTAATATTAATGTAATTTTATTGAAAGAAAATCCATAAAGGCATGTAAGAACAATGCAGAATTATTTTCACTATACCGAATATCAGAAATATTTTCTAAAATGTGTAGAATTACTTCACTCCAAGTTAAACCTCACATTGGAATACATTTCCACACAATTATGAGTCAGTGATTTAAAAAGTTTTAAAAATAGGTTATCAGAAATTTCTCTAGCGTATGCCTATTTAAAAATCAGTTTGCAATGTTATTTGACTTAGAATGATGGCAAACAATGCTTCACTGTTATGTTGCTTATAATGGACAGGAAAAACTCTTTGTTCCATTTTGTTTGCTTGTTATTAACTTTTTCTTTCACTTTTAAATTCATACAGTAGCAGAAGCTCTTGTTCATATTTGCTAGTAAGTCAATCTTTCTTCCTGGCATCAAGAGATGACCTCTTCAGACCTAAATATTTATCAAGTCAGCAGTTTATTCCCTTAGGCCTTTATCTTCAGCCTTTTCCTCTTCTAGTCACGTCTATTGAAGGACTTTATACATCCCCAGGATGAAATAGACTAATCTGCTTCCTTTTAAAGAACAAGAATGACACCTTTACTGACCAGACTTTATCTGTGAGATCAGAAAGCCAATAAAGAGAGACTTCATCTATTTGGAAAAGGTCTTTGGCAATATTAACATTATAATTGGAACAGAGTTAGTGTCATGTCAGTGGTGAAAGTTTGTTTATTGTTATAACATTCAGTAGCCTCATATTTAATTTTAAAATAGTTCTGATTTAAAATAAAATAAAAATAAATAAAAGCTGTAATTAATTTTGCTAGAAGAGTTTACAGGTAGTTCTTGACATACAACAGTTTATTTACTGGACATTCAAAATTTTAATGGCACTGAAAAAAAGTGACTTATGATCCTTTTTCACAGTTACAACTGTAGTAGCATTTCCATGATGCACATGGTCAAAATTCAGATGCTTGGCAGCTAACTCATATTTACAATATGCAGTTGCAATGTCCCAGAGTCGTGTGACTTTTGTGATCTTCTGACAAGCAAAATCGATGGAGAAGCTAGATTCACTTAACAACCGTGTTACTAACTTAACAACTGCAGTGATTCACTTAACAACTGTGGCAAAAAGGGTCATAAAACTGTCTTAGCAACAGACATTTTAGGCTCAGTTACGATCATACTTGTATATAATTTCAAACCATTGTAAATATAATATGCATGCCTTTTGCAAAAAAAAAAAAATCATCTTATACAAATTGATATAACTTAACAACATCATGTCTATACATGACTCCTGGAATAAAAATATACATTTACAGTATTTTGTTGCCCATCTCCATGCAATTATATATTTTTTTAAATTCAGTAGTTTATATTCAAATGCCAATTAGTGTTTTGAGTACTAATTATTTTAATGAAGAAGGAAGGAAGGAAGGAAGGAAGGAAGGAAGGAAGGAAGGAAGGAAGGAAGGAAGGAAGGAAGGAAGGAAGGAAGGAAAAGGAATTTTCAATTTTTTTCAGTAATGAAAATGAGAAAGCTACCAATACTTTTTTCTGAATGCTTGTCACAACTATATTTATTTGATATTTATGAAGGTATATGTGTTCATTTGATTCCCTAACAATTACAAAGCTGTTAAAATGACAATCAGAACAGGAAATATCCATGAATAATAAAAATAATTTACATTTAGATTGCAGCTGAGTTGAAATCATTCTAAATAGAGCACAGAGTGGACATAGGTTACTAAAAAAAAGAACTATTTTTCATAATAGTATAAAACAAAAACCTCAAATTTACTATAGTAGATTCTATGACTGAAATTATATTCACAAGGTTCAATTTGTGATTATATTGTTTATTTACTAGGACATTAGATTGGAATTTAAAATATGTCGGTGTGTATCTGTGTGCCTATACAAACATTTAGATATAATTTTTCCCTTTAAAAATTAAGTAAATTAGTTGTCTTTTTAACAACAACAACCAACAACAACAACAACAACAACAACAACAACAATAATAATAATAATAATAATAATAATAATAATAATAATAATAATAATAATAATAATAATAATAATAGAGTTGGAAAGGACCTTGGAGGTCATCTAGCCCAATCCCCTGCTCAGGCAGGAAACCCTATACCATTTCAGACAAATGGTTGTTTAGTCTCTTCTTAAAAACTTCCAGTGTTGCAGCATTCACAATTTCTAGGGGCAAGTTGTTCCACTGATTAATTATTCTAACTGTCAGGAAATTGCTGCTTAGTTCTAGGTTGCTTCTCTCCTTGATTAGTTTCCATCCGTTGCTTCTTGTCCTGCCCTTAAGTGCTTTGGAGAATAGCTTGACTCCCTTATCGACTATCTAAGAAATCTGGTAAAAATTACTGATCCTTAGTACTCCAGAGTCATGTCCATTAGATAGGAGAAACAATATTTGAATCTATATTGCTAAAAATATTTTTCATATTGAGGAATCCATGGTCCAAATCAACAGTATGCATTCTGGCCTGAATATAGTTTTTCTTTGAGACCTTTGTTTTAACACTAATCTGTGGCAAAAAAAACACCTGGGTAGTCTTACTGCATTTAAGAAGCTTTGGTAATGTTTGTATTGATTAGACATAAAGCAACTGACAACACTGCAATAAATTTTTACTGCTTAGTACTGATCAATATGGATTTTTTTTTTAGCTGTTCTTGCGAAAATTGCTTTTTAGCTCCTTAGATAGGGTCAAACTATCTTAAGTTAATTATATATAAAGTAACAAGTTGCAATTGTTACCATAGGCATTTGGAACTTTTCACTGCCATCTAAAAGTAAATTATGTTTCAGATACAATTACTGGAACAAAATTATTCTGTTGTCAGGATGCTGGTGCCAAAAATAATTCTAATGTTAAAATCAGTAAAGTAAAAGAGCAACTCGGAATATTAGGGTTGAATAGAATTATTAAATGAAACTATACAATAAATTTGTATTTGAGGCAAATGATCAAAGCTCTCTCAGTATTCTTTTGTAATTAGTTTATTATTGCATCAGCAAAGTACAAAAGTAAGCAATTAAAAATAGATAGGCATATAGAGAAAACAGTAAGTAGATATCATGTAATACAGTAATAAATTGGAAAAAGAATAATCAATGCTATAGTACACTCTCTTCTTCTTTTCATTTTCTTTTCCCAAATGCTAAGTACTATTTAAATATTTATACTTTAAAATTTAATGATTATTGCTTTTATCTATTTAAATCATTGTTGTTTTTAATCAATATATCTTTTTTCTTCAAAAGCTATTTTCTAAATGTTATAACTTGCCTTATTGTATAATACATGTAAGGGAGCATTCTTGATTGATTAAAGACTGTATTGTGAAATCAAAGCACATTAGGATCTTTCTAAAGTTGAGTCTTGCTGTCTGAAAATAATGTTGGAAGATACAATCAAAGAACAATTACACAAGGGAAGAATTTTCCTTCTACTGATGTAGAGATAAGACTTCCTTGAATTAAAAAGGGCATAGTCAAGCATATCTGAGAAAATTTGTGTAGTTTTCTTGGTTACGGTATGTTTTCAGCTTAACTAAGTTTACAGCCTTGGAATTTCCTGGCTATTTTCCATTTAAGTGCTAATCAGGTTCCTAGTTCAGCTTTATCAAGATTTGCCAAAGTCGATTAGATATTGCTCACCTGGGAATTCTGATAGAAACAGTCGTCAAATCAGCCTTTTCTTATAATTCTTGGAAAATAGTATCTCAGTATGATTTGTTTTCATATGTTTCTAATGCATATGGTTGCAGTTATTTTATGTGAAAGAGTATAAACTGTTGTAGATTCTTAATCCTAATTCCTAATTGTACATACTAGAAATGGAACTGCATCCTTGACATAAATAGAACACATTGTTCCATGATAAATAAGCAGCAGTTTATCAACAGTCAAAAGAATTATTCAATTCCACTATATCTGTCTAGGCCCATTTTATTTGTTCTAAATACTTCTAAGTTCTCCTTATTGTTTAATATACTGCAAAACATAACAAATGTTTAAATACAATTTTAAATATTCTATATTTACCTGTTATCTGTTTGCCTGTTTCTCTCTCTCTCTCCGCACACACACACAAACACACACAAATATATTTAGATACATTACATATTTTTCTACATACATTGTACATTTTTTCATGAAAGCACTATAATGGTTTTAGGGAAATCCTTCTTGTATTGCATTAATTTTATTACAATAAGATTATTTCAAAACAGAAATACTTTTGTTGTTATTTATATGTCTTAGGTTTCTGCTGTGCTTTTAAAATTCAGTAATGTGCATTATTCTTTGAAAACAACATTAGTCAAAATATTATTTTGGGATGTGTAGATTATTTTTGTATAGCTGTACAGCATAATAGAAATAGTTTTTGTCTGAAGTAGTACCCAAATACTCTTCTGTAAAATGAGTGTTTACTACAGAAAAACAATACATTAAGATCTTAGGCCATATTTGATTTCAAAAATAAGCATGAGAGAGTAGAATAAATCAGTGCCTACATTTTAAAGCATGAAAGGGCAATCTCTTTGGTCTGAAGGCTACCCTCCTTCTTTTTGCCATGGCTGAGGATTGTAAGAGGTGTGGCTGGTTACATTAAAGGAAGGTTGCTGGTAATGTGTCAATTTCTGGCTCAATTTTTGGTGTAAACATTTTTAGAGGTGCTAGAACTTTACAACACTTAAACCCACCCAAATCCCTAAAAACATAAAAAATACATTTTTTTCAGTTCCATTGTTTCTATGACCCTCAAACTGAATTAGCTATTATGGCTGTGTATTTAGAATAATTTCACATATTCTGATTTTAAATTTAGTATTACATTTCCCCATATTATCAGAAAAAAAGAAGTGTGGTATATTAATCTGGGCACTGAAATTGTTCAGTACATGCAGATTTGTATATTCCAATGTGGGAAAGGTACATTACCACCTAAGTTTACTTACAAATATTTATTGGAATGAACAAAAAGGTGTCTTGGAAAATAGACAGGTTTTGTAATTGTGGGTAGATTGTTGTCAGAAATTCTGTATATGATGTAGTAAACCTAGTATATCATCACTTATCTCCATTTTTAAACATTTTTTTAAGCAATCATTGAATTTTTTTTTCTCAGTCCACTAAACTGAAGAGCTCTTTTTGTCATCTCTTACATTCTACAACTAGGTTTGTGAATGGAATACTATAGGACACTATAGCCCTTGTTCCCTCTGGAATAAAAAATGAGGTTACAGAAAAATGAAGGTCATCCATTCTCATCAAGTCCTTGTTCCTTGATTATATTGCTTGTTTGACAATGGTTTTAATGTTAGTTCTCTACAAGTATCCTTGATGTCCATGCTATTTTCTTAACTATTTTTCTCTGAAAATGTTTGCCAAGGAATTTGTGCAAGGTTGGATTCATGATGTAGGTACATGAAAAAGTACAATTTTTGAGAGAAAGCACAGGAAGCTGAAGTTATTTATATATTGCATATCAGTCACAATATCTATGATATTCATCAGCAGGATTATTATTTGTAATTTCTTCTATGTAGAACAATGAACAAGAATACTGAAGCTTTTACAATTTTATATGCACTTTTCTTTCTGTGGTTAAAAGCAATCTTCAGTGTAATTCATTATTGTATTTATAAGTTTGGCAACACCAAAAAAATCTGAATATTTTATCTGAACCCCATTATTTCAAAATATTTTATATCATATATTTCCACAGCTTCTATGTGTCAAAACATTTAAGCAGGCATGGAATGGTTTTGATCTTAAAGTTTCCTGTGGGGCTTTATAATTCAATACTGGAATGTAATTATGGGATACAGCAAGCCTGGAACCATCTCCTTAACCTTGTCAGCTTAAGGAAATTGTAGGCCCAATGCTTTTAATGGCCTTTACCATCAATAAATTACTGTCTTGCTTGAGGGTCTTTGGAAAAGACAGATATCTAACTCTTGACTCACTTCTCTCTTTTTTTTACTTTTTTTCTTGATTAACAGCAAAATATAACTTGAGCAAGTCTATTCTTTATGCTCTGTTACTTTGAAGACTATATTCTGATATTGGCATGTCCTAAAATGCTGTTTTGCACTAGTTTAAAAGCAACTATCAATATACCTGTATTTTCTTATACCTAACGTATATTTTGTATATATGTCAGTAATGAATGCAACATATTTATATAAAATTAAAGTATGGATAAATTTATTTAGTTTGTCTTTTCTTTGAATGGTCTCCCTGTATATTTTACATTACAAGGTTTAGTTATAAATTCAAGATATGCATTTCTCTAACATTTTATATGTGTGTGAGTGTATCTGTCTATATTCACTTCTGTGTGTCTGTGTTTTTATTATGATATATTACTAATCTTTGTGGTATAATTTTAAGTCCTATTGTTTGTAATTTAACTTTTCAAGTTTCTAAAACTATCTGTGTTCCACATGAAAATAGAGACCAGTGAAAAATAAAATATAAATTTTGTGATATGGTACAAATATTAGCTCCTAAAGGACTATTTCAAATATTTAGATTAAAGTTTAGTTGCTTCAGATAAATAGAATTTAAAAGCATCACTAAAAATATGATGTAACAATTGTATGCTTTATGATGTATCTCCCATTTACACACAATTTCCTAGAATATGATATGTGTACAATTGACAAAACTGCAGCATATTGGAAATTTATAATAATAGTATAATCCAATATTTCTTTAATATTGGATTCCTGATGTTTCATCATGATTTTATTAAAGGTGAGGTTCTGGTGAGGAATCATGATAAACTTGACATCCCTGAAGGAGCAGTCAGCAAAGATGAGAGGCCAGACAGCTAATTCTGGCTGGTGCAGTTTTTCTGGATAAAGGAAAGACCATGAGATCAAGTACTTGTACTTCAGAGAACTGGTCCTTGTGGGTAGCCTTCAGGAACTGAAGTTTTTGCAAGCAGTTCATAAGTTGAACAGCTAGGTGTCATAATGCAGCCTATATAGACACAAGGTTCACACAAAACTCATTTCTGAAGCATTTTTAGATTTACAGATAGAGATTTTATGATTGGCGGGATACAAAAATTCCACGGTGAATCAACAATATTTCTGGATTTCATAAGGAAAACAAAGGATTATAAATATTTTAAAACTTTTGGCACTTAAAACTTAATTAGGTTAGATTAACATTTTAAAATAGATAAAGGGTAAGGGTTTGGGATTTTTTGGTGAAAGAGCTTTGAAATAAATTGGAATTAAAATAGATAACAATATAGACTTCATTGGAATGATTTTTTGTTTGCTTGTTGTTTGTTTGAAAAAGATTGCAGACCTTACAAAATTTTACAAAACAAAAGTTAAAGGCAATATGAGCTTGACTATCATATGGACTATAACTAGGGAGATGTTGACTGTAACTACAGAGTGCCATTTGAAATGAAAATATTGAAGACATAGAAACACAAAACAGGAGAAAAAAAGGAAGCTAGCCTTTTCGGTTTCCCTTGCTTGCGAGACTTTCATTTTTAGATTGTAATATTATACAGTAATGGCAACCACTAGAAAAGTGGCAAAAATAGCAGATGGAAGAAGTAGAACAGTAGAACAACCTACTGAGAGAGAAGTTACAAATGATTTGCTTCAAAAACTGTTTGAGCAACCGATCAGTAAGTTTAGCTAAAACACTTGATACTAAATCAACAACTTTAGAAAAAAGAGTGATGAAAGACCCGTAAAGAAGAAAAAGGAATTGAAAGGATTTAAGAAGATCAAAAGCTATACAAAACAAGTCCCTGGATATGTAAAACAAATTAATAACAAAGTGGAAATTCTGTAGAGTAAGTAAAAGTTATAAACAGAAATGGAAATACATCCAGTACATCTAGCTCTATTAAATTGAGAGAGAAGCAATTTGTTTGAGATATAGAGCAATCCTAGAGGATTCTGACAAATATAAGAGAGAAGGAGCCATTTTGAGGGGAGGTAGGTGTGGAGGTACAGAGGTATAAATTTGTAAAGTATATAGAATAAATACAAGATTTCCAAGAATAAGAAATGTTCCAAGGGATCCTTTGGTACAATTTGTCAGAAAGACAAAGAATCAGGTTTTACAGTAGCATTTTAATATAAGGCTGAAAACCAATAATATGGATGTAATTGTTCTTAAATAAATTTTTATTAGAATCTTACATACGAGAAAAGTCTATCTTTTTTTGCCTGAGAAATTAAATGGAAAAAGAGTCCATTTTGACAAGATAATTTGGTAGGTGTGATTTTTATTTTTAAGCAGCAGTTTCAGCTGAATTCTTTACAGAAGACAAAGGAATTTCTAGAAAAAAGTAATTGTTAAGAAGGTCAAATAGAAATGTCAGATGAGACTACACAATACTTCAACAGCTGAAACAGGAAACTGAAAGGGATAATAATGAACTACTGTGGGTGCTATACTGTACATATTGATTTTTTTTTTAAAAAAATTGGCTTGATCATGGATTACAAATGCTTAATGTGGGATATCAGTGGAACAAATGATCCCCAAAAGACAAAAATAATAATTAGAAAAAAATTAAAACAAGATCAAATTTTCCTATAAAAGGACATATATTAGAAAAAAGAACACAAAATATTTCATTTATGAAATATAATCTAGAATTATTTCAGTAAGAACTTTAAAAAATGGAGTTGTTTATTACAGTCCCCAACTAACCCCAGAGTTTGTATTAATTGTTCTTTTTTTTTTCCTTTTGGTAATTTGGTTTAGAAATACTTGAAAAATTAGGGGGGGCTGGGGTGAATATAAATTGCTGGCCTATTGCTATCAGACTGATGATCATCAGCATCAGCTTTTGCTCTTTCCTGACTTTTCCTTTTTTAAAAAAAAACATAATAATTATGTTTAAGTATGCAAGTTCAGACACAATATATCTGCAACTTATCCAAAATGCTGTATTCAGATTATTGTCAATGATCTGTTGAAGTGTTCTTTTATTTGCTACAAGGGCTATCAAAGACATTATACTGTCCTTTTGTTTTCTGCTCATACAGTATATGAAAAAGCTTTATTTGGGGAAAAATTGATAAATTATACACTTGCTGATTTGAATTCAATTAGCATTTCAGTGATAAGTTTTCAACTGTATTTATATTTGTGAGTATGGCTACATGTGTATGTGTTGTGTATATTATGTATGTGTGTGTGCATGTCTATGGAGATTCTCAGTCATCCAGATAATGTTTGTCCCAAAAGTGCTTTTTCAAAAGGCAACTGGACTTTATTTTTCCTTGAAGTCATTTCTCTTCTCATCCAAGAAGTTTTAGAACTGAAGAAGCTTCTTGGATGAGAAGCGAAACATCTTCAAGAAAAAACAAAATCAAGTTGCTTTTTGAAAAAGCACCTTTGGGATGTGTGTGCATGTGTTTGTGTGCATGTGTTTGTGTACACATATAAATAAACATGCACATATGTGAAAGATGACTTAGAAATACTATGGCTCTTCCAAAATCATGGTAACCTAGTTTCACATCTTTGCAGGTTAGTATCACAACAGGATTAATGTTACGTACTTGTGAACTTATGTTTTATATAAGGTTATTTACATCTCAAAAGCTAAAGTTAATACATTATGCAGCTCCCATATTGGTAAGTATGGTTAATGTAATCATAACACCCATCCTTAAAATGATGCATCAGCTCCACCCAATTCAAGTTACTAATCCTAATCTATAAATCTCTATATGGCTTAGAGTGCCATATTTTCAGAGAAAGAGCATGCAGCACAAAGAGAAATTGCTCTAATATTTCAGATGAAGGTTTGACATTAAGCAAGAAACAAGCAAACATATTTTAAAATGAAATATATTAGCAAAACTTATTTAGTAATATAAATGCTTTTTAAAAAAAAAAAAAAATTGCCAATAAAGAACTAGGTGAAAAAAGTGTAACAAAGAGATATGGAAGTGAAATTGATAAGAAATAAGCTCTTTCATTTTTCCCTAGTTTAGGCTTAGCTTTAACAAAACATAGGGCACCTGGCCGTGATTAGTTTGTCTACTACAGATGGGGGGTGGGAAATGAACTTATTTGTCTCTATGTATGCTGTGGCAGTTATCACTATCATCTTGACTGACTTTCTATCTAAATGGAATCTAAATAGAGCAACTGAACTATTCCACACAGCAGACACCCTGTTAGCACGACTCTATTGACCTCAGCTACAGGCTGCAGTGAGCCATGCAAGCCACATTTATACCAGCCTCTCACAATATGAACAGATTTTCTTCCTTCTGATAATAGAAATTTATCGAGCTACTGCTGCTATCATACCATTTCTGAGTATAAGCATTATAAAAAAGGGGGGGAAATCAATATTACATTTAAGGGTATAGACAGCAATATTTCAACTAATTATTGTCCCATCCTGCAGAGGCCAGATGACTATAATATAAATTTATTGAATTTATTTATGATTCTCCTATTATCTCTCAATTTTTAAATGGGTTCTTTATTTACACTGTTTCAAACTAAATCATTTTATTTATAATTATTTGTATTTCTTTTTTAAAAAATAGAATGTACTATTGGGAGCTAAACGAAAAAGCTTGTCTTCCGTTAAGTTCAGTAAAATTTGACCTTTTTATTTGGTAATACTACTGATATGATATTAGAAAACACTATGGACAAATTGTAAAACCCAGTTGTATCATTTTATTATAAAAGTTGGATTATCTGAAAAAAAAATGATGCTTCTGAAGTTTTCTGCTAGAAAGAAATTTCATTGCATCATTCAAAAAGCAAATCATTCTATACAAAATGAACTAAAACAGACTTCACTCAAAGAACTAACAATGGAGTAGAGCTTAAGTATTTGGGTGTGTGTACATGGCAAAAGTTATTGGAGAATACCTTGATGCTGTGAAAAATGTATGCCAACCAAGTAAAAAAAGATGACCAAACTGAAACAGAAGTATGTAATAAAGAAAAAAAACTTGTGGTGGCAGATAGTTGTGGTAAAATTATGTCTATGAAATGAAAATATCAGAAAGGTAATATTAAAGGACTATCACACATCTTAGGACCCTGGTTCAGCCGAGCACTGAATACAATCTGTTATTTTAAGATCTTGTATTTCTTCTCATCTTTGCTAGTACAGGTTGAACCAAGGTCCCATACTTTTTTCACGTCAAAATGCTAAATTAGTATCAAGGGGGGGGGGAAAGTATTAGTATTCTTCTGTTGAGAAAGAAATGCAATGTTTCTAGAAGTGGCTTCTAAGTAATGGTTTTATTTAGCAAAAAATGTTCTTTAAATATTTATTAATATATGTATTTCAGATATTTGCTATCAATACTTTAAGTCTTTAGTTAAAGTAATTAGTTAATCAAATGTTTCAGTAAGCTAAACATTGAATCAATTTAGATGAGTAGCAATTATCATCATGTTCACATCAGCAATGCTTAAAGGAATCCTTATTATTCTGAGCAGCAATACAACTTCTGTGTCCAACAGATTTTATTAAATCCTTGATTCAGCCTTGTGATCCTCAGAGTTATAAATCTTTGAACAGTCTGTGGTAAAAGCTACTTTAGAAACTTAATTAGTGCAGACATTTAAAACATGGAATATAGTAGGTCAAGAATTATAATTGATAAAAAGTTCAGAGACTTTTTTGAGTTCTGAGAAAAATAAATCTGCTGATTTAGAGGGGAAAAAATAGATGTTTTAAAAAAACTTTAAATCAGAATGTTAAGATAGCAGCACTAGTTGCTTGAATAAATAGTTCAACAAGCAATGAAATAAGCACCAAAAATCAGTTTAATGTTAAAATCAAGAAGAATGTCAAAAATGAAAAAAGATAAAAATAATGAACTCTATCAACTGCTGCTTGGTCCTGAAATAAATATTGATTATTTCACATTCATATGTATGTACATGTGTTTGTATGTTATGTGCATATACTATAAATACATTTAACATATTAGGGCTCTGCAGCACTTTACATTTGAAGAAGAAAAGGTAGTTTTATATAGCACCTTTAAAAGCAGGAGTCTTCAAATGTGGCCCTTTTATGACTTGTGGACTTCAACTCCCAGAATTCCTCAGCCAGTCGACAAGTCATAAAAGGGCCAAGTTTGAAGATCCCTGTTTAAAAGTGACTCCTTAAACAGCTGCATTTTTTTCTGAAATCACATGGCTTCTTCTTCAGCTGTAATATGAATCTAAGGAAATGTCAATTTCCAATAAGTGCAACATGCATCTTTAATACTTCTCTCATTGAATCCAAAGTTTTGTTTGTTTCAGTTTTAAGAGAACCAGAGAGAAATGTCTTCTCTTCATTTTCTTGGTTAACAAAGAAAAGTTGCATAGCTACTCCAACTTTCAGTTCTGCTGCATAACCATAACAATATAATAATCAACCAAATAACTTTAGGACATCACAACAAAGCATTCCTCCAAAGTATCAGAAACCACACATGAACCCTAATGTAAGGAAAAATCCCTTGGGACAAAGTATGTACTGTAAAAGTATGCAATAAATATGTTATCAGACAATGCTGGTATGGGTGGGTGATACACATCTTAGAATTATTTGTAAAATGTATTCTCAGTGAAACTATACTAGGTGGTACTCCTTTGTTATTTAAATCCAAAGCAGTATTAATCATAATTCAATATAAGTTTAATAGTTTTTTACAATTCATAATTAACACATAAATTAAACAAATCAGACTATTCTATTGAACTATATATAAAGCATGTCTTCAAAATATGCTGAAGTATCTGCTAGTATCAAATTCTTTTTTATAATTTTTAAACAGTGGACCGGGGTGGAATAACATCACACCAAGTCTGAAAGGACCGAATCAACACATTTTCCAAAATCAAGTACTTATCTGTCGAACTCTAACTGGCTTGAAAACCAATAAGGAAGTGCTTTCTTATGCAGGGAAACTGTTTCCAAGTATTCAAAATATTGTTTGTGATATTAAGAGCAAGCTCTGCCTTCTGTGGCATCATAAATGTGTAATACTAGCCACCACATTGCAATCAAGCAAGGAAGAAAAAACTGTCCTGTTTACCTAGCTGTTGCATTGGATCCCCGAATTTGATCATTGTATTTTGTACAAGTTGACTACTTTTGTTTGAAATTTGCATTCAGTTTAATCCTAGTTAAACTCAATTTAATCCAAGTTAATTTTAGTTATTACAATTATATATATTGACATATTCCAATCATAGAAAGGGCTCCTTATATAATGCCTGTGTTTCTCTCTCTCTCTCTCTCTCTCTCTCTCTCTCTCTCTCTCTCTCTCTCTCTGTGTGTGTGTGTGTGTGTGTGTGTGTGTGTGTGTGTGTGTGTGTGTGTNTCTCTCTCTCTCTCTCTCTCTCTCTCTCTCTCTCTCTCTCTCTCTCTCTCTGTGTGTGTGTGTGTGTGTGTGTGTGTGTGTGTGTGTATGTGTGTGTGTTTGGTTTTTTTGTTTTTTGTTTTGGAGGAAGGATCAATATTTGCTGAAGCCAAAGCGAATAAGCTCCAGTACTACAGTTATATATTCACACATTCATTGGGGAATTGAACCTGTTGTGGAATAATGTTTCTATGCCCACTGAATAGAAAGGCAAGCATGTAAATAGAAAAGATATTCAACAATGATTGTTAGATCTCTTCTGCAGGAACAGATACAAGCTATGGGATGGTGATAGTACTTACAAACATGCATAGTACAAAGTGTCAATTTTTCATTGAGTTGATGCATGTTTTTGTATCATTTGGTTGCACTGTAAATTTTTTTGCAAGGGCACTTTGTTTCCTAGATATTCTATTAAAATGCTGACTTATCACTTCTTCAACCTAGAATATCCTGACATGCATACTTATTTATTACCTTAGTTTCTTTATGTGTGACCTGTCCATTTAGAGATAATAAAGAAGGGCCTTTATTTCTTCCTACTTCTCTGAAATAGAAATGGATTTTTTTTTTTAAAAAAAAATTGCTCACATTGGATTTCTCTGCTTGCTATTTAGCTTTCAGCAGCTTGTGGTGATTTATAGCATGGTAACAAATACAGGGCTGTCTGATAATTTTTTGTCAAGTAGATTTCATTTAAAAGTATAGTCTGTGTACACATGCAAAGGAAGCATACTATGAATAGGTACAAGAAAAAAAGAGTAGAATAACAGTAGAGAAGGATCTATATATCTATATCTATATCTATATCTATATCATCTATATCTATATCTATATATCTATATATCTATATGTATCTATATATCTATATCTATATCTATCTATATATCTATATCTATATCTATATCTATATCTATCTATCTATCTATCTATCTATCTATCTATCTATCTATCTATCTATCTATCTATAAACCTTTAGATACAATGGTAGATACCATTTACAGAAAAGAAAGTATTTCTACTAATAGTAATAATAAAAAATATATAATTCAATACTAACAGAATAACAGAGTTGGAAAGTACCTCAGAGGTCCTTCTAGTCCAACTCCCTGCTCAGGCAGGAAACCCTATACTAGGGGTAGGCAACCTTGGCTCTTGTATGACTTGTGGACTTCAACTCCCAGAATTCCTGAGCCAGCACAGCTGGCTCAGGAATTCTGGGAGTTGAAGTCCACGAGTCATAAAAGAGCCAAGGTTGCCTACCCCTGCCCTATACTATAGCCTGTAGGATCTAGAGAATGGATATGTACAGTAATACAACTGTTTAGGATTTTTTAAAAAATCTTTTAAAAAAGAAAGAAATTGTTATTTTACTTCATTTTTATCTAGAAAAAAATAGCAAATGAATTATGGTCAAAAGATTTAAACTTACTTGGATTGCACTTATAAATTCATTTCCATATTTAATAAAATGTAAAAATTGTACTATCAAGAGACACTTGTGGGAGGGAATCATCACTGATTTATTGACTTTCATATATTTCCTACTATTTTCTTCCTTCTAAATATTTTTCTATGAACACATCGTATACTAATGTATTATTGTATTACAGTCTTTCTTTACTCTTTGACTGCCAAAATGGCCCTAGGCAGTGATCTTAACATATCCTTTTGTAAGCCTTCCTTGAATGATCATAGTAAATACTGCTTGCAGCAGTTTTTGCTCCCTCTAGCATCTTTTCTACATAACTCTCTACTCTTTTCTTTTTTATTCCCCTACCACCTCTATAATATCCTTAAAAATAAATAATTTCCCATTGACAATTAACTATGTATTGTAAGTGATGCAACATGTTTTTCAAACATTTAAGCATCAATAATTTTGTTTGAAAGCATCAGTGCAAAACAGAACACAAATAAATAAATGTAACTATTTCTGAGCTTATTTTGTTGTATTTATTTAAGTAAACAAATACATTTAAGTATTCTCATGGAGAATGCTTTAATTTAAATTTCTGCAATGAACCAAGGATTGGTTTCAGATTTAATGGTCCTTTTAAACTCCATCATTCCATTATCACATACCGTAGTTATACTCAGTGCTTTTTTTCTAAAAAAAAAAAAAAAAAAAAAAAAAAAAAGGTGCTGGAACTCACACACGTCATACAACCCACCTTGCCTATCCTACAAGGTTCCATCCAAAAAAGGTGCCGGAACTCTGTTCTGGGCGTTCTATAAGAAAAAAAGCCCTGGTTATACTGAATTGTAGTTGAGAATGTTTATAAACTTTCCCTAAATTCACAGACACACATACGTCTAGTACTCGTGGTATTATTACCGAAACTACACTGCATAAAAATACTATGTTACATTATGGAACAACCATGTCATTATTACTGAAACACACCAACAATCACAATACTGTCTCTCTCTTACCAATGATATTTACATACACATCCTTTTCATCAGTTGTATGGTGATACCAGTATAACAATATAATCTTTTGTATAATCTTCAGACTTCCATATGCATGAATTATATGCAATGCAATTCAGCAATAAGCAAAGCCAAATGAATTCAATCATAGAAGCACTACAAAACTATCTGAAAGAAACACATAATCAAATAAATTATTGCAGATAACAATAGAGAACAATTGATAGAGCACTACAGGTAGAAATATTAGAGCACCAGTGCATGAACTGAATAAAAGAGTAAAATATTCTTACTACTAGTATTGTTGCATCACTTAAGAATATATATAATAACTCTATAATACCATCTATAAAGCTACAAGCACTTTAGTTAATTGCAGATCACACAAACAAAAAAAGTCACTTCTGAAAGTAAAAAGCAACTCCCTTGGAAAGGAACACAATAAAGCACTTATCAGTACTAAGAAAATTCGACAAGCATTTTTGGCAAAGGAAGTTAAATCACTGTACCCAATCAAAACTTCAAAGAGATTGGGAAACTGGAATCCAGCCAGAAAAGCAGGATGCCTTTTGCTATATAAAATTAGCTTGCTGTCTTAAACCGTGAAACCAATTTTTCAACCTTCTGAATAACATACTTAATTTTTTTAAAAGAGCCACTCTCCAAGTTCTGCTAGTACAGCTAATTCTTAATTTTCCACTGTTGTGATTTTATGTTGATCTTGAAATCAGAAAAGCAAACACAATAAACATATAACTATCAATATAGACCTTAGTAATTCACATGCTCAGTAAAAGTTGGTCTAACTGAAGACATCACT
The DNA here is from genome assembly GCF_001527695.2 of Protobothrops mucrosquamatus. Lineage (NCBI taxonomy): Eukaryota > Metazoa > Chordata > Lepidosauria > Squamata > Viperidae > Protobothrops > Protobothrops mucrosquamatus. Next base: position 1,121,290 of record NW_015386261.1, on the reverse strand, counting down.
GCAGTGAAGGCTGAAGATAATCCCTCAGTTTTACAGATATTTTAGGAAAATTAATATTGATACGTTATAAACATGACTTAATATGAAATTGTCATCTTTTTACTATTTTCACAGTGTAATTGTACACAATAAAATGTACATATGCAATCATATAATTTATCTTCTTATATTTAGAACAATGTTAGGAGGCATTTTTAAACATACCTGCCTTCTACTTGTTACATGAAAAAATAGGCCAAATTCAAAATAGGGGAGTTCACCTAGGACTAGTCTGCCACAGATTTTATTGGAAAGAAAATGCTTGCTCCAATGATACAATATAAGCAACTATACCTTTTATGAGTAAGCACTAGGTATTCATGAAAAAGGTTTTTCAGAAATGTGTAGATGTATGGATTTAATGACCCTTGACATATGACTTACAGTTCAAAATATGAACTTATTCTGACAACAGAGGTTTTGTTAGTGGTATGTTGTTTCATCTATGGTTATCATAAGATGTATGTAAGCAGCTCTTTTGTATTAGTTTTCAGTCTTTGTAGAGATTAGCCTTAGCATACATTTTAGCTTCAATGACATCAATATAGAAGAAAACCCATATATATGTACAAGTAATGAATCTTGTTTAACTAGACTTTGGGTAAGCTTAGATTTTCTCCAGAAGATATGTTAATGAATCAGATATCAAAATACTCAGCATCATTTTTTGACATAGCCTAGTACCATTGCAAAATAGTGTCTTCTAGACTGCTCCCACACCATGGCTGATGCATCAAAAGCCTCTCGAAGAGGATTACTAGGATAACACTATTCAGTTTTCAACATAGGGCATACACTAGGCTGAAGAGAATTACTAGGATAACACTATTTAGTTTTCCGCATAGGGCATACACTAGGCATACAATATTCAATATCATATTGCAAATTAAATCTATTTAAAGCTGTGTGATAAATCAGAAATTCAAATATATATGGGAATGTAAGACTACTTCTTTCTCAGTTACCTTCACTAGAATGGAATAACTGAAACTGCTCTTTTAACTGCATACTTTCTATAGCTTAAAAGAGGATTCCTTCAACAGTGGTCTTCTAATTTGATCCTTCAGGCAGAGAGGAAAGAGACACTACAGGGAAAGAGACACTGATGATATACTTTAACCGTATGGTGAGTCTCAGCCAGGCTAATTTAATCAGCCATGAGAAAAATATTGAGTAAAAAGGTAATAGTCCCATCTACTTATATGGTCTGCCCTATACCATTGAGATATATGGACTGAAAATCCAATATAACCAGGCAAATGGTTGCTTTTAGCTATCCAATAATTGAAATCAACGTTGAGGCACACCCAATTAATTTTATCCGTGAAGAATAATGAACGTCATGCCTAGTGGATTGTTTGGACTGCCCCACTATGTCTAGGTTTTGCCTCATGTACTTTATCTGCTTCATAATATTGAAAAATATTGCCAGTTTGCTCTTTGTAGAAAAATAAATGAAAGAAAAAAATCTCTTCCCTGTCTCCGTTGCATGGAATTATCTTCCACACTAAATAGGCCTCATTTTGTGTTTGATCTTCTTCTCAAGAGTTCACTTTGACTCCAGCTGTTATCTCATCTGTTTTTTTTCTTTTAATTCCATAGTAAAAAAAAAAAAAGACTGATTTTGATCCATGGGAAAGAAGAAAGGGCTTAGGAGTGATAGTGTCAGTCATCTAGACCATATCTACACCACAAATCAGCGGGGCTTTAAAATTATTACTGACAGGCAAGGTGGGAAGTTCCATCAGTCATTCAGGAAAACATCAAGATTTGTCAGGTAACCTGGTTATTTTAATCTGTCCTACTTTGAACATGCAGGGGGTTATATTGGCTGCCAACTAAAGCTGATAAGGGAATGACCTGTCCAGTATAGTGAAGTAAAACAAAGTTCCTCCATTTTCAAACCAACTACATGAAATCAGAATACCAAGCCGAGTATATTCCCTGAATTATGTTAGGAGACAGAGAGAAGAAAGGATGAACCTTGGAATCCTGGGTCATTTCATATTAAGACAGAGAGAGAGAGACAGAGGGAAAGAGAAAAATTATTACAATGTAAAATCATAAAAGAAAATGAAGATAATAAAAAAATAGTAAATTGAGAAAAACAATAGAAAAATAGAAAAAGAAATAGTAAAAAAAGATTAATTATAAAGAAGCAGCTTCCAATTTTCTTGATAGTGATTGTATATATATTTTGTCCTCTTTCTCTAAAGTTATATCATTATCTCCTTAAGCTATCTTTTCTAACTTTCAAACCCATAAAACAGAACTTCATTTTTTCTCATTTCAGTAAACAGTCTATAGGGGTTTCTAGTAACTGATAAATGCAGTTGTTTATCTTTCACTAATCAAACAAGTTAATTTTGCCATCACTGCTAAATTCACAAATCATTTGTCCATTTGTTATAGAAGTAATACAATTCTGATGCAATCTTAATATAATTTAATATTTCTTTCTTATTTTTTCATAATCAGTAGCTCATACTACTAATTACTAAAAAGTATGGATTTTAATTCTTCTGTTATATTACATTTTAAAAGATAGAAGTAATATCTATGGAAAACCATATTTTGTGATCTAATTGCTTTTATATATAGTAAATTACTTTAAAGCACAAACCAAGTAAAACCTGCCAATCTCTACCATTTATTCTGCTAGGAAACAGGCAACCTGCATTAAGGAAGTAATTAAAGTCTTGCTTTTTTCACAAGGGCCACAGAATATGATGCTGTAAATTCAGTAGCTTTAATCAGATAATGAAACAGAAGTGCCACTTTGTTTTAAGAGAATACAATTTCATTAGTTCTTTGGTGTGAAGATAATTAAATAGCCATGCTGAATAAAGCAAATCTTTACCTTATAGTTCACTTTCCAAAACAAAATAAAACATAATATAGATCAGGACCTGATTATGTGAACATATTTTCATTTTTTAAATGTTCTTATTGTAAAGGAGTATAGTTTTTTCAAATGCTTGGCCATTTGGCAGTAGTAAAATTGCTACCATAGTATTTCTGGTGTAATGACCTACCTCAACTATTTGCCCCAGGAAAGCATACTCAGGAAACAAACATTGTTTCAAAGAGGATCTTTTACTGAGAAAAAGTGATTGCGGAGTAAAAAGGCGGAATCTGAAATTCCTGTGCAAAGCATTAAGCTAAAAGTCCTGTTTCTTCAGCTCCACCCCAATGTCTCAGTCCATCAGGAGCCAATCTGCTGGCGTGAAGATGTTATTAGAATGTCACATGGAAGCCGTGCCCACCCCATTGCCGGCAATGGCAAAACTGGCCCGATACGTTGCACGACATCATGTGACATCACGAGTTTGACATGCCTGCATTAAACCAACAATCAAGAAACAAACAATACCCCAAATCAAGGAATTACCATTTCAGACAAACAAGCTAATAGTTAATGACAGTCCAAGGAACCACCAAGACCACTCCCACCAATAATAATAGGTGAAGCCACCAGTATATAAAATGAGAGAAAACCCTACTCCCTAATATTGATGCTGTTATCTAGATTGGTAATGAAATGTCTGCAAAGAAACAACCAAGCTCAGACGAAAGGAAGCCCTCAGAACCTGTGACTATCCTAACTTGGCCTTCATCAAATGTATAAAAAGATCCAGCAAGAGCTCCTTTATAACAGGCAAAGAAGAGAACAACAAAGGGAGCAACTTTGTCATTCCATACATTGCAGGAATATCTGAAAAGCTCAAGAGGATTTTCAATCAACACAACATATGTGTACACTTTAAAACCAAGAATAGATTAAAGTAGAAACTTGTCCACCTCATGTCAAAACACCCAGACCTAAACTGAGCAATGCAACCGAGGATTGCAAAGCAATGAGACATGTGCAGATCTGTACATTGGGGAAACAAAACAACCACTTCACAAACACATGGCACAACACAGAAGAACAAACCCATCAGGACAGGATTCAGCAGTCCATCTACATTCAGAAGACAAAGGTTTTGAAGACAGCAAAGTTCACATTCTGGTCAGAGAAGACCACTGGTTTGAAAGAGGAGTCAAAGAGTACATGCCAAGTGGAACTATCTATGCTCCACCATTTCTTGCCTATACATCTTCATGGAAGGAAAATGCATTGGTAGTTTACTAAGCCTTGCTTGCATTTTCAGCAGAAGTTGAAAGGCAATGTGTTCCAGTAGGATCATAATCTAGTAGGCTGCATTTTTAATAGCAATACTAAGTAGCCTTCTTGAAGGCTAAAGGATATTTCCTTTCATCAGGAAAATAACTTGCAAACTCTTCCTTGAGATATTAAATGGAGGCGTGGAGAAATCTGTGGATCAGATAAGAGTGGGAAAAGAAGATTGAAGCTGAACACTGCAGAAGCTGAGAAAGGAAAAGAAGAGATTTCTATTGTCAAATAGAAAAGTAAGGTAAGCAAACAGCAGTCACTTTAAGTGGCACATTGTAGACTTATCTCTGCATTTAAATTCAAAGTCTTAATTGTTTTACAATCTTTAGTTTGTTTAAAAATACTTGTTTAAAAAATGTATGAAGCTGTCCAATTCTACAAAGACCCTGCTGGGCAGGATAATGTAGAAGTAAATATAAAATAAAATTTAAAAACCCAAACCTTGGAATAAAAACATCCATAAAAAATATCTCGATAGTGAATCAGGTTTTCAGACCACTTGCCAGATGGGGCCATAGATAATTCAGTGGCCATGCAATAAAATAATTTAAATTCCCCCTTACCATAAATCCCCAGTGTTTATAATTGTAATTAGACTGGAGTATGGAAGATAAACCATAGAGAAATCATGAACTTTGATGTACCATGTCCAAAGCTGTATAGTAAAATATTTATTAGAATTATTTTTACATACCAATTCTCATAAGAAAGTTATCAACAGTTCAGCTAGAAAAAAATAAAATAAAATAGCTGTTGGGTGTAGTTTTCACAATAAATAATAACATCTATATATACATTTCACAAAACAATGATAAAAGAAGAAGATATGGAGAAATACCATCTTGTGGTAAAGAATTGTATATCTATAAATGTTGGACTTCGTCTATTAAAAGTAAAACATAACATTAACAATTTTGAAAGATGTTCCCTTACCAAGCTAGCAGAGCTCATGTGGATTTTAATGGAGGAAATGGCAGGCTGTTATAACCACAGGACATATGTTTGATTGCTATTTATATGTTTGTTATTTATTATCCATAAGTGAAAGGAAATAACCAGACTACTGTAGCAGAGAGAGAATCAGGATGAAACTCAGCTTCCTTCTTCTCCTTAAACTGAGCTCTAATGAATGATAGGAAGATATATGGAAGGTATGAGGGGGTATTAGCTAAAGAATTTTGACTGGTGAGACGCAGGAAGAGAGTCTTCTCTGCCATTGCTCCCAACCTTTGGAGCATCTTACTCCTAGAGGCAAGGCAGGGCTCTATCTTCTAGCCCAGGGGTCTTCAAACTTGGCCCTTTTATGACTTCTGGACTTCAACTGCCAGAATTCCTGATCCAGGCACGCTGGCTGAGGAATTCTGGGAGTTGAAGTCCACAAGTCATAAAAAGGTCCAAGTTTGAAGAACCCTGTTCTAGCCTTTCAAGATCTGACTCTGCCAATTGGCATGGAGAAAGTATCTAAGAGTGATATGTAAACTTCTTTGTTTGTTTTCAATATCTTTATTTTAGTCTTGTTCTTAATACTGCTTTTATCTCTATTTTTAACTCTGCTTTATATACCACTGCATATTTTTATTGTAAGCCACCCAGAATCACTCAGGTAACATGGGTGGTGTAGAATTTTGGCAAATAAATAAAAATATATTTGGCTCAGTGTACTTTTGTGATACAGACAGCTCATAATTTTTGAAAATGTAATCAACATAGCACTGAATAACACCGAAAATACTAAATTCCATATTGCTTGGTAAAGGGAATGCTTTGCGTCTGAAGGACACCTAGATGGTTCTCGGAAAATGCAACATGTGATCAAGTAATTAAATAGTTAAAGCCAACTGCAATTATTCTGAAAGGTCAAGCAAAATATAGCCAAGACTTTAAACACAGCTGGCATAGAAATTTATTGAGGAGGTCAAAGCAAAAGAAGTAACCTACATAAAGGCAAAGTCAAAGGCTGGGGGAAGACAATTATGGCACATGTAATTACGGCATCATTGTGACTTATGTATTTGCACCAAATGCATGTATGTAATCACGGCATTCGTGTAATTACATCACCACCATATCTGTATGTTGGTAATAGCATTGTTTGCTATGAATGGGATGACAAGACTCCTAAAATCAGCTTTGCCTTGGTTATCATTCAGCAAAAGCCAAATTGCAATATATACTAGATATAATCTTCAAAGAAATTGTCTTAAAAAGTAAATATTGCTTTACAGTGCTAGAACATCACAAATAATACAGAAAATGTAGGCAGATAACTTTAGAATAGAGGCATAAATAAAGAGGTAGAAAATGCTCAGTTGTTAAATTAATGTGCAGTTGGGGTTCTGACCATAGTATCAAGGCTATTATTTATTTTTGCTTTGTGATCATTGACATCAGTGAAATTCAATGGTATTTTTAAATTTATATGTTGTAATGCTGAAAAATATAGTTGCTACCATAATTGTTTCTTTAAAAAAACTAGTAAATAAATGAATACCCAGTGGAGAAAATTGTGATATTCATAACACAGCAGTAATCTGCAATGGAAGCTGCCTTTGAAAGGGTTTCAAACAGATTAAAATATATCACCACGATGATTTATTCATTTAGCATTGAATGACCCGTCATCAAGACTTAATGCTAAGGAGATGCTAAATTTGTTATTCCAATTTGGGGAAGCCAGATTTTTTTGCATGACTTGGATTTTGCTACTTGTCACAGGAATAAATTTGCAGCAGTGAACTGTGATCTTTTCAGCACACATTGCAAGGTCAATATAAAATCATTTGAAGAGATTTTAAATTAAGATTTTACATTTCAAACTTTGTATTTCCAACTAATTGTCTGTCTTGAGTGCCAAAATCAGACATGCTGAGAGAGTCAAAGGACATTACTACTGGCAGAATTGCAGGCTGAAAGTAACATGCATTAAATATGCAAACAAACTTGAAAAGGCCTTCAAAGCCATGTTTTCTGAAGCAGGCTTGGTGAAATGCACGGTTTATTTACCTACAACAAAAAATCCCCATTTTAAGAAATTAAAGAACTTTAAGGAGATGTAAAAAAGCATATTGACTCAAATATGTTTATATACTGTAAATCTACTGTGGAGATGGTGAAGTAAGAGCACTTTTAATTTCAGACTATTGTGAATATGATATCATCAGTTCTTTGTGTCTCCTATTTAATTCAAAGAGGAACAATGGTTAGAAAGATGTAAAATTTTTATTTCCTTTTACAGAGAGTAAGCCTTTGTGAATGAAGCTTCAGGTACATAAACTTGGTCAAAACATCCATAAGAATCACCTTAAGACTTGCCATGTTGGTACTTGTCAACACATTGCAAAAGGACAACAAGCATGAATGTAGCTGCAACAGTAAGGGGCTTTTTAAAAATATGAATTAAATTGTTATCATTATATTCTATCAAGTTACTTTTTTCCACTGTGCATTATTTTCATGTGAGTTCATGGACCTACTTCAACACTCATCGAGATAATTGTATAACAATTATAATTGATTTTATTATAATTTTATTAAATCTCCTTCACACAGCATGGTAATGTCCATATATGGATTCCTAGTTACCAGTAAGGACATAATGCTGATCATTTGGGGCACATTTTAGCCAATATGCTATAAATGCAACAAAAGCCTAGTTTTATCCTAAGTATGTTCACACTAAAAATGCAAGCTTGAATCTCCACTCTAGAAACTACTCTACAAATCACATACTGTTGCCCACATTCCATCCAAGTCAAAAAAGTCAATATGATAATCAAAATAATACAATCAATACCCACTCCTTTTTATGTACGACACAAGACACACTGCACATTAAAAAGAGGGCATAGTTTGACCTCATGTTGTGGCCAAAATTTGATTCTTTTGACCCCGCCTATAGCTGTCATAATCCTACCTGTTAAAAGTACAGGGAAACTACTGTCACATTCAGCATACTTAACATATATTAAATATAGATCATCATTGCTCTTATAATTCTAATTTAATTGGCAAAGACAGATTTTGAGAAGGAACTGGCTTTGAAACCAACCTTAATAAGAAATAGTTTAAAAAAGATCACCCTTTGAAAGTGTCTAAATTCTGCTGTGATTGCACTAGAAAACTTATGTGTACATAAAGAACAATTTTTAAATTACAAGCAAAGTGATTGTTTAAATTATACAACTACTTGAGGCTGGTTTCAAAAGCTAATTAGGAAATTTTCAGTCAATGTCATTTTCCTATCAGGTATTATAAAAAGCAAAGGTATATATTTCATTTTCATAATTAAAGTGAAAGGACTACAGCTTAATTGAATGCTATCTCATTAGCTTCATTGTTCAGCAATTGAAGGTTTATATTTTGCAAAAAAAAAAAAAAAGATGGATGAAGATATTAATGAGAGAAGTATGTCCATGCTGTATTGGTGAACTATGCACTGGTTTTAGAAATGCTTTTTGTTATGAAAGTAACAGCAGCTGAAATCTAATATGTTGTTATTTATAAATCAACATTAACAGATTAAATGACTAATTATACCCAAAGTCAGTTTAGCCCAAATATATGACATGTAATTCTACCAGCAAATAATGTAACAATGATTCTAACCTTTTGTGCTCTAAAATATTTCAAAGTCTACCTGCTGATGCAGGAAAAATTAGGTGGTTATGCATGAGCAATGCTGCCTCTGCTGATACGTTTTTTAATAAAGCTGGATAAAATGTAATTAGCATAAAATAATAGAGAAATGTTGATATTTAGAGTCACTGCTGTATTCTAGCATAATGTGTTTCCAGCTCCTATGTGAATCCTCCTGATTTTATGAAAATAATGCTATATTCAGTCCTATTGATTTTTTTTATTTCATGTGATTATTGTATTTGATTGCTTCAGGATGAGCACATTGTACTACTTAAAATAAGACCATAAGTAAAGTGCTGCTGGAGATCATCTAGTGCATTCAGTATCACACAAAAGGCATCTGAGAATTTCACAAGTGTGGCCTAGAGAATAGTAACATATTCCACTGTTGTTTTCCAACTATTAGAACATAGATTAAGTTTCAATAATCCCAAGTGCTAATATTGTAAAAGATATGGAAAATGTGTCTATTCTTTCCACTCTATGCCATGCATGATTTTATAAACTTCTGTCACATGTTCTTCTACCCTTCTTTGTTCCATCACCACCAGATGGATCTATAGCTGGCTGGCAAACCATACTCAACGAGTAGTCCTCAATGGCACTGCATCCACATGGAGAGAAGTAAGCAGTGGGGTACCACAAGGTTCCATCTTAGGCCCAGTACTCTTCAATATTTTCATAAATGACTTAGATGAGGGAATTGATCTCATCACATTTGCAGATGACACCATACTGGCAGGAGTAGCCAACACCCCAGAAGACAAACTCAGGACCCAAAAAGTTTTAACAAACTTGAACAATGGGCTCTATCCAACAAAATGAGTTTCAATGTGAAGAAAAGCAAAGTGTACATTTAGGCAGGAAAAATCAAAGGTACAAGTACTGATTAGACGAGATCTGGCTTAAAACAGTAACTGTGAGAGGGACTTTGGAGTCCTAGTGGACAATCACTTGACTATGAGCCAGCAGTGTGCAGCAGCAGCCAAAAAAAGCTAATACAATCCTGGGTTGTATAAACAGAGGCATAGAATCAAGATAACGTAAAGTATTAGTATCACTTTATAAAACCCTAGTAATACCACACCTGTAATACTGCAGCCAATTTTGGTCACCATATCACAAAAAAGATGTTGAGAGTTTGGAAAAAATTCAGAGAAGAGCAACTAAGATGATTAAAGGCCTGGGGACTAAAACATACAAAGAATGGCTGCAGGACTTGGGTTTGGCTAGTCTAAAGAAAAGAAGAAATAGGGGAGACATGATAGCAGTATTCCAGTATTTGAAGGGCTGCCATCAAGAAGAGGGGGTCACATTATTCACCAAAGCACCAGAGGGCAGGAAAAGAAACAATGGTTGGAAACTGATCAAAGAGAGAAGCAACCTGGAATTAAGGAGAAACTTCCAGACAGTAAGGACAATTAACCAGTAGAACAGCTTGCTTCCACAAATTGTGGGCGTTCCATCACTGGAGATTTTTAAAAAGAGGCCAGACCGTCACTTGTCTGAGATGATATAGGTTCTCCTGCTTGAGCAAGGAGCTGAACTAGAAGATCTCCAAGGTCCCTTCCAATTCTATTCTCTTCTTAAGTTATACATATAGTCACGGATAGCTGCTCAGCTCTCTGTAATTTAAGAACCATTTTTTCCCACCTTTATAATATCCTTTTCAAGGTGAAGTGACCACATAATGCTCCAAATGGGTATAATGAACTGGAACTGCCACATGCCAATTCTACCAAGCTTGAACCTGTAGGTTGTGCACCATTTATTCATGAAGTGAAAAAAAATAACCAATAAGTACAATGTTATGTTTTTAGGCTAAAATAAATCTTTAACAATCTCAAAGTGAACTTAAAAACACAGGTCAAGACAGAAATCTTCAGCTGTAGTGTTTAGTGTTATAGACTGAATATATCAAAAAAACAAAAAGACATGTGCAAATCAAGCATAAGAGAAGGAAGAAGTTTTGGCAGAAGTTATATTAAAGGGTTTTTTTTTATTTTAAACCATAAAGGTTATACCTACTTATTTTTTAAAATCAAATAGAAAAGCAATTGCCTGTTCTTGCCTACTACCTTATATATTATAAAACTGGATTAGGCCTATTGAATAAAACAAAGAGGACAGATATAAACATGGAAAGATAAAAGTGTTGCTCCTGACAGCAGAAATTCGGAACCTTACAGGAAAGCTGCATGTCATTTGACCTTTGAAAGGCCTGGCCATCAACTGCCATGCAAAGAACTAGACCAGGTATTGTATGCAGGAGCCAAAAGGGCATACGTTGAAGGGAAGATATATGTGGGGCAGCGAGATGAAGCACCCTGGATTGACCAGGCTGCCAAGCACCTAAATTTTGATCATGTAACCTCAGAAATTTGCAATGCCATAACTTGAGCATTAGCTGTACTGAAAAGGAAAGAGGGATGAAATTTTAACCTCCATAACCATTTCTACAGATGTTTACAGATGTTTTTCATTCCAAAATAAAAATTGTACCTTGGCAATTCCAGCATGTAATAGAACTTTAAAATGAGATAAGAACACATTTTTAGTGAAAAGGGCTCTTTTTGGACTTCCTTAGAAATTCTACCACACATTTTCTATTAATTCCAATCTGACATACATTATGAATTTCTAACAAACAAACAAAACATTCTTTAAAAGATCTAAACATTCTAAACAAACATTTTAAAAAGATCTTATACTTTTATCTAACAGTTGCTATGATCATTGTGACAGTAATCATGAATGAAAACTATATCAATACCTTTATTTGCCTTTTTATATCTAGTCTCCACTGGATAGCAGTTACTTTCAGAACATATTTCTATGAACTTTTTACACCTTAGTGCTGATAATTGCAATACTCTGGAAAGTAATCCCATAAATAGTACAGATATGTTACAAAAATATGTAGTACAATTATTTATACCAAGGAAACTGCCAGCTGGGGCTAACTTTTTAATTAAGTCCTTACTGGATGATCATGGGGTAGCTATAGCTATGGCTAAAATTGGTTGTAGAACCAATGATTGGTATGCTGTTTCCTGGCAAAGTAAATCTGGATGTGCTCAAAATTTCCCCCTTTTCCCAAAAATGATCAACTATTATGTAACTGTTCAACCATAAACTAGTTTCCCTGATTGTACTTTTATCCCAGTTGACCTCTATCATACAATTAACAAAACAGAATAATAATTAAAGCAATATAAATGGTATCAACTGGAAGCCTGAACTATCTTACTAAATAATGGATGTTATGTTTTAATTTATAGTTAATGAACTAATCTCTCCCTATCTGCCTGTTAATATTTCATGACACTTGAATCAAAATTCAAGCATAAATGCAGCAGTAGAAAAATAGTCGTAATATCAAAGAGGAATATTCTTTGTATACATAAATCAGAGAGAAAAAGCAAGTATTAAGTATTATGTATATTATTATTTTAAACATGTAAAGTGTGTGTTTGCTTTGTACATCAATTTCCTTTAACTTAAATTCCTCAAAGCCTTTTCTAATGACTATTCAAACAATGAAGTCATCTTTAAGCTTTTGAGGGCTGTTATTGAATTCTCACCACAGGAAAGATGAATGACAATGAAAGCAGCACCTCATTATGAGATACAGTTTAACAGCATCTCATTATGAGATACAGTTTAACAGCAAACAAAGTAGACAGAACTTTCTTATTTCTATTCTATTCTACAAACTTAGCCTTATTCTGTGAATATGCATTTCATTTTGCTTTCCAAATTTACTCTATACAATATACATGCACATGTCTATGTATGTAAATAATTGGCAATTAAAATTACAATACTAAATATGTATCTCCATTTAACTGATTTGATTTCCTCCAAACGGAAGTTACCAAAATCTTTTCTAGATAGAGATATTAAAGCATTCCAAATATTTAAACAACCACCCAATATCATGAAAAATAATTTCATTACTAATTAGATAACACAAAATATGGAGTATTTTAAATGGTGACAAGACCCCTTTAATACATTTATTTATTCCTTTCATGTACTTTTGAATAATTAGCTAAAACTGAACATGTTTTTGATCTTGGACCATACCATAAACAAATTTTTATTGATTAAAAACAAAGGTGACACAATAAAGAAGGTAGAATTAGCCACAAATTATCAAATTATCATATACCACACTTACAGAAGTCTTCTAATTCTTGGATTAGTCAGGTGTCCAATATTAGCCATCTCATTTATACCTTTAGTCAAAAAGGGTGTGATTTATCATTTAGCTGATTGGCAAGATAATAATTCTGTATCCTTTATAACACCTTGGCTTTTGATTGATTGTCATTGCTGGTCCATGAGTTGGTAACGGTATTTCCAAAAATCCGGCATTAATTAAGATGGATGCTTGTTTTAAGAATACTGTCTTTTATGTATGGGAAACATATAACATGTTGGACATCCATTTGTTATGAAAATTGTACTATCTGCCTCACAATATATTTCTATTCATTGCAGGAGAGACTAGTATTGCACAACAGTTTGGAGATTTTTATTATTTGGTCTTCCTGAAAATTATAGAATCATAGAGTTGGAATGGGTCAAATCAGGAGTTTTCTATTCAAATGGAGAGTTTTATATTTTGTCCTTTAAATTCCACATTATCCATTTCAGTCCATTGCTCAAATCTATTGCCTTATACACACACACACACACACACACTCTCTCTCTCTCTCTCTCAGGGCAGCTACTTATAAAGAAAACCTCTATAAAACGTTTTATAGATGGCAACATTAGTAAAATGATTATTTATTTATTTATTTTATAATATATTTTATTAATTTTTTGACAAGCATACGTCACTCAATAATTGGTAAACAGTGTGTTGTCTGGGTTACATTTGTAAAGACACTCCTTAACAATTGATTTCTATAGTTTGTATTCCATATATTAATTTTAGTTGATTTCCTCTTTCCCCAAAACATCCTTTTTTTCAAACATTGAGCTAATACAATTCTTATTGTTTTAATAAATGACAATTAGGTATATACTTTTTCCAACATTCCTAAAAAAATAATCATCATATTAGTACATTTCTTTTCTTTCTAGTCATTTGGATTGCCTTATCATCAACCCTGTTACAATCCTTATTTTAGTTTATTTCTCCCACCAAATTCTAAATATTCTTACTGGTGAAGGTTTTCTCAATGATTAGTTACATTTATATTGACAGACTTAATTCTGTTTTTTCCATATAAGCCATCTCACATTTTTACATTTCTTAAGTAATAGATAAAAGAGTAAAAAGAGAGGGGGAAAAAAGAGAAACAAAAAAGAAATAAAAAAATAAAAAAGAAGAGAAAAAAGCAGAAACAACATAACATAAGAAATAACATACTACTTAGAATATATATCCCTCCTAGATTAATATGTATTTATTTCCTCAAATTTCTTATTCTTTTTAATCATAGTTAAGAATATATTTACTCTTTAGACAATCCATTCAATAGGTCTAGTCATCTAATCCCTTAACTCTGATTCAAAGCATTTATATATATATATATATATATACTTTTCTTGAATTCAGTCACATTTAAGTATCTAAAACATTTCATTCCTCTTAGAGTGATATATTCCAAATTTTTCCCATTTCTTTAACCATATTCAAACACATGCTTCTTTTTTAAGTACTTTCTCTGATATGTCCCATCGTCTATTTTCTTAGTTTCCATCTTAATCTTTTTTCTTTGCCCAAAGTCTTTCTTAATCAATGTACTTTGCTGAATCAAAAGATTTTCCCATATGATCTATTGATGTAGAGAGTAAATCAATGTCTCTGTCATGGGCATTTGCCCACTTCTTTTTATTAGAAATCTTCTTCCTTCCTTTTCTCTCCACTTCTTTTGTCACTTTTTGTCTCTTCATCCAATCCTTTCTCTTATCTTCAAATTTGCTTTGTGATGTTGAAATGTAAGTTGTCTTTTCTTCCACTTGAATTAAATCATACTCTTTTATTTTATAGAAGTCCATCTTTAAGTCTTTATCCTCGGATTTATATTCAATCATCTCTGCTGTATTCTCCTGGGGGATATTTTTGGAGTAAAATTAAATTGAGGATAAGTTGATTTATACTTTCAAGTTTGTTTTGTGGTTTGAGATCATTGTTCTTTGAATTGATTGCAGCTTATCATATTTCTTCTAGGTATAATCACAGATGTATTAACAGCAGCGAGAATTACATTTGTACATTATTGAAAAAATGAAGAAACACCATCAGAAGAAGACATAATTAGGAAAATCTTGGATTGTGCTGAAATGGATAGGCTTACATTGAAAATGAAAGGGAAAGAAGATACAGAATATTTTTGAACATGGGATAAATTTTATAAATGGCTAGAAAAACAGAGTAGAGAATAGAAATGGAAGTTGCATTACTATTAATGTCAAATATGTGAACCCAGACAACACATTGTTTATTAGGCACTAAAGTTTTGTAACTATAAAAACTTAATAAAATATCCAATATATATGTATGTATTCATACATACATACATACATACATACATACATACATACACACATGCAATTTATAGGCTACTTAACTGCAAAAAACTGTGTGGCCAACAATTACATACACATAGACACATATTCAGAGAGAGACAGAGGCATGCCTACAGATACATACAAACAACTACACAAAATTCATGAACAGCTTCTTAACAACAACAAAAAATCCATGACAAACAAATGCTCAACCTTCATTCTGTCTAACAACCTAGAAAAATAGCCAAATCTTTAATAGATTTCTGAATGTCATCAGGGTGGGGCTTTGCTCCCTCCCAGATTTGTGACATCTTAAGTCTTTATAAGTTTCCCCTTATTAACAGCTCAGAGCCCAGTGCAAAACACTACACCCAGTATTTTCCTCCAACCTGAAGTGGAGCCATTAACAAACCTCCATTGTGTGTGGTCATTTAAACAAATGTGGGTCCATTTATAGTAATATCATCAGTTTTACACAAAGTAGCATGAATAACATAATATAGTTATTATATATTATAATTATATGGTAAGTTGATAGAATGCTGTATATATTAGGGAAGTAGAATAAATTCATGAATAATTTCAATGTAATGTCTTCTAAAATTCACAGACAAAAATGAAGAGAAAATGTAAATACATGTGACCCTGATATATGCAGATTTAGAAGTATTATTAATGCATTTTCTTTAAGACCAAGGGAATTCAACAGCTTTGCTTATCCACCTGATGCTCTACTAATTCCATTGTTAATTGTCTGATTCTATTTGGGCTAATTAACTAACTCCAACTTTGTCCTCTTCTCACCCTCATCCCTGGGAAACTTAAGTACCCTTTTTTGCAAAGGAAGTCATGCAATTCCAAAAAGGTGAACTTGTTATGCTGCCAGGTTAGATGTACATTTGGAACTCTCTCTAGTCAATTTTCAAAGAACAAAAGAATTCCAAGAATAATTAACCAATTGATGTTGTCTTCCTCTCTTTACCCAGTGGAAAATGAAATTAAAAAAGAATAGGAAATGATAGGAAAGATGAGCACACTAAATCTTTTCATCTATATTACCACTAATAACATAGTAGGAAGTTCACACGGTGGTTTAGAGAAACAAGCATAAAATATAACTAAATAAAAGTATTTAAATCTATATGAGTGAAAGGTGGTTTCTTCATGAATAATACAATATACCTTCCTCATGAATAAATACATATACCTTTACATAGACACCTACATAAAAATATACAATTATATCCACATGCATACACATAGACAGACAGACAAACCGGAGCATATTAAAATATACTGTATTTAGTCTGGACGTTTAGCAAAGGTTTTGTGTACTATGATTTTCTAAACCTTATGCATTCATTAATAATAAATGACTTAATTTAATAAAAGGACTCTATCATTAGAGGCATACTACTTCAAAGTGTATATTTGTCATACAATTTGCTACTGTATATTTTATGATGCCTGTGTGATAGTCACTTCTGAAGAGGTTATGCATGACTAGACTATTTTCTACTGATATATTTATTCATAAGGTTGATTATGTGCCTTCAAGTTGGTATTAACGCCATACATGTAAAGTACTGATGTAGTGATACTAATGCTAGAACTTCTTGTAAACAGGGAACATTTTCTTAGATGGCTTATATGTTGATGTCTCTTGATATAATGGTGTCCGTAACCTTGGAAGAAAGAGGTAGAATTACAGACTAGGCAACATCAGCTAAAAGACAATTGAAACTGTAAATGAAATGAGGGCATTGCAAATGCCGCAGAAGAGACCGTCTCTACTTTATTGGATTGAAAAGGCAAGGGGGGAAAGATGTACTTTTAGACTTGCAAGAAAATGCTATTGTAACTTTACAATAAAGACATAGCTAGTACGCCTGGGTGTGCTTCTTCTTTGAACTACCTTACAAGGGTGACACTTCTGTACAGTATTGCAGTATATAGTACTACTTTTTTTTCTTTGACTTTTTAAAAATCAGTTACTAGTTGTGTTTTGGTAGTCTTTTAGTTGGCACCTCCTTCTGAGTTCAGAGATCATTTGAAAGATTTCCCTTGTTTTCCATGTTATTTTTGCAGATGTTTTTGTAATACTGCTTCTTGTCTCTTCTAACAGCTATCTCAAACTCTTTATTAAGTTCCTTTCTGACATTTTTGTCTTTCTTGGCTTTAGTTTTTCTTTTTTTTTCTTGGCAATCTCCATGGTCTGTTCTGACACCCAGTTTGACTGCTTCTGTTTCTTTGCCTTTGGCAGCCTGTTTTCAGCAATAATGACTTCTTTAAATCCATTCCCCAGTTCCTGTGGTTTTCTATTGATGTGATTCTGAACTTCGCAGATACATGTAACATAAAAGTCATCCATTTTCTGTATTATAATATATTAAAGAATATGCACCTTACAGGGGAAAAAAAAACACATGTTAATCAGTCCAAAGGTTCTTGATGATTATTAGCAATCAATTTAAATATTTTATGCGAATTGCCTTTGTGGCTAACTACAACATTTAATTGTATGTATATTAAAGGACACATAAAAAATAGCAAGATCAATATGATATAATTGGACTAAACTCTATGCCCTCAGGATTGAAAATATCTATTTCTCCATATTCTATTCAAATAGACTATTATCTGAACAATATAAATCTTTTATTATAAATGTTTAGACTTCTAGAAGTTCACTTTTCCTCAATTGTCTCAAATTTTTAGGGTATTACAGTTCTATCCCGTTTAAATGTTTTTGTCACTGGAATAAAAATAACTCCTTTGTTACCTATTTTTATTAATGTGCTGCTGATTCCTAAATTTTTTAACATATGGACATAAACTGGGCTACTCTGTCTACTTTTATTAAATTACATTCTATCTGTCTTTGACTTCAAATTATATTCCAAGCTGTATTCATGTGCATGTGTAAGCACAGCAACTTCACTTTTTTTAATGCATCGCAGAAGAATGTAGAGAAGAGATAGAGTGATACTATGTTGCTTCATCCAATACGATGTGTCAAACAGTAAGGTAATCACATATAAGATACTTACACAAATACAGGTTTGTATAATAATACTAGAAAACGTATGACCCACTGGCTCATCCTTTCAGAGATAGTTCCTTACTAAATAGGGAATAATCACAGTGGGCAAAAAAGCAGTGGGAGCAAGTGAGACTTCCTGATGACTTTCTCATTGTAATTGCTTGTGAAAAGCTACAGGAGCATCAGTAATCACTCCTCCTTGGTTGATCTCTGAACCTGTCTGCTACTTAGCTGGGAGGGGGGGAAAGAGAACTGCAGACCATGAGGAAAATTGCAGCCCGTCTTCCTCTTTGAGTGTGTCCCCAAGTACCCCTCCCCTCCAGGAATGAAAAGGACTTGCCCATTTACTGCCACCTGTCCCAGACAGTCCTATCTCATCATCCAAAGCATCAAGTAAGTGAAGAGATTTCAATTTTCAATCTTGGTTTCAAGGCAGTCAATTACCACTCAGCTCTCAGGCCTTGCCACAAGAAAATTGGGTGCAGGAGCCAGAGGGAAATGGGAAAGAGGGCAGTGATGTGATCTTCCCTTGTGCCACATTATCTGTGGTCCATTATACTTTACAATTTTACCCAATTGAAGGTTACAAATAGACACAGGAGTTTTAGTAGTATATAGATAAATTTTATGACATATTTAAATATTTTGATATCATCATATATGAGAGTTATGCATTGAAGATGTTTGGAGAAGAATCAAAAGCTGCAGCCTGATTGCACATTCCACATGTGTAATAAACATTAATAGGAGGGTAGATTATTTTAACTCCTTAATCAGCCACATTGCAAGAAAAAGAGGGGTTTGAATGCTTCACTTAGGGAATTATTATCTCTATTGTTCACAATATTTATAGCTTGCCTTTTCTCTATGAACTCAAGCTGAATACAAAAAAGCACGATGGGTTAGAAAAGTTGGGAAAGATTGTAATGTATAAAAATTTAAATTTATGGGCAAGGCTGTATATGCTATCCAGAGAATGATTCTAAAGAGGAAGAAAAAGCCAAATATCTCAACTTTGATAAATTTTTAATCAGCAGACCTATGACTAAAATAATATATTAGTACAAAGCATAAAAGTAATGAGAGTCAAAGGAACAAGAATCATAAATTAAAAATAGTACTTTTTGAATGAAATATAGATACCAGATCACTTATATGAAACAAGAAAAATCCATATTGTACAAATATATTGACATATACTGGAATGAAAGGGAATTCTAATTATGTCACAGGAGACCCAGACCAAATTATAGACTGCCAATTAATTGATATAAATTTCAATTAAAAATGTACAAAATTCAGAAATAGAGTACAAACAGTAATGATGTATGCAAGTCAAGGAACTACATGATAGCCATTACTATTTAATTCCAATTAAGCTTCAAGGTTAGTGTGTGCTCAGTATTTTTTTCACTATATTTTACATTGAATAAGTGGGCATTGTCAGGTTGCTATTATAGAGTACATTGCTTTCTTTACTTATTACACCTTATGATCAATTTATAAATTATGAATTACTGTTTTACATTATTTTATAAATTACTTGCTTTGACTTCTAACAGTCAGTAATTCATAGCAGAAACATTTTGCTTTATGCACTGCAAGTCTCATACTTCTGATTAGGCAAAATACAGTGCTAATATGAAATAAAATTTAACCCGATAAGAAAACTCCACCAATTAACATGGAAGAATGGTAGGATAAGAATGGCTGCATTCTTCTCAAATCTTCTTCACAAATCTGCAACCAAACATGAGCAAAAGTCCAGTTCAAATTTTGTGTTTACAGGATCTAGGACAGCTTCCAATGAGATTTTAGCAAATTCTGAGACTACAGTGTTGCATCAAATCTAATATTTTTTTTCCATAATGATGTACCAGATACTATGCAAAGCCCATCAGTAGGACTTCAGAACAATAAACGGACCATGTAAAGCATTTTAAATAATATTTGAATTACCAGTCTTTGTGCACGTAATGCATGTTTCTAATCAAATTAATGCCTATAGAGGCCTTCCACTGAAATGAAGCACCTGAGCTTTCATATGCCCAAGAAGATAACCAAAAAAGGATCTCAAAACAACCATGCAAATGTAGGGTACCAACACAATTGCTTTTTACAACATGAAGCAAATACCGGTACATTGCTACATCACACTTTGTGAAGGAGCCATGGTGGTGTAGTGGTTAGAATACAGTATTGCAGGCTAACTCTACCCATAGCCTGGAATTTGATCCTGCCCAGCTCAAGGTTGACTCAGTCTTCTATCTTTCTAAGGTCAGTAAAATGAGGACCCAGACTGTTGGAGGCAATATGCTGACTCTGTAAACTGCTCAGAGAGTGCTGTAAAGCATAATAGAGTGGTATAAAAGTCTAAGTGCTAGTATTATTCTCTTTAAATGTTTTGGATATCGTTATTAGGATTTTCTCATTTGTACTTCATAGCAATTGTTATTCAGAAGCATATTTTAAAACTTGTTCAGTTATTTTAAAACAGTTACGCTCTTCAATATTGGTGATCATCACAACTTTTGGCAATTCTGCCGGCACCAGCAGCTGAAGATGTGCAACACTAAAATGCATCAGAATAGTCAGATATTTCCCCCCCCCCCAAAAAAATTATGTATGGCTTTCTTTTATGCTGTAATAATACACAATAATATGCAATGATTCAAAAGCACTAATTCTAATCTTGCATTTCACTGAGAAGAAATATAAGCATCCATGACTACATTCTACTTCTATCTTGTATAATGTTCCTTGACCATGAAGATTAAATGTTAAGTCAAAATATTTTCTTTCCTCCACCAATGGGAAAAAACTCACTTTGGGAAGAGTTGGGATTTTTTTCTCCCAAATTAAAATGATTTCTTCTTCATAAAAATATCTTTATATCAATCTTGGTGCATCATTATGTATGCAAACCAAAAAGCAATGAAACTTGCTACTTCTGCCTTAGAACTTCGAGATTGTGTTTCTTCTTAAACAGCTTTCCATTTACTTTATACTGTAAATTATATTTGAAACTGAGGGGATTTGCACAATTAATAATTATAATACTAGAGAAGTTACCAATTACCAATTACCAACAAAATATTTCAGTAAATTTGCTAATATCTTACAGATATAATCATCTGTCTTACAGATGATATCTCACAGATAGAATCCTAGGGCTAGAAGGACCCTTCTAGTCCAAGGCAAATTAATTCTGATTTGATACTGATCAAATAAAAAATTAACTTTTAATATATACCATAAATTAATTAATTCCTGAAGTGGGGAATGAAATGTATTTCAAATTCTGACTTTTCATTTTATAATCCTTTATTCATGCTTTGTACTGTGACCTGTCTTGGATTCATATCATCACATAAACTGGCTCCCAAGCTGTGATGACTTTACCATTCTTCTGTTCCTCTGAAGCTCTTTCCTTTTTAATTATCACAATGAGAAGATTGGGCCTTCTATCTCTCAGCTTGATCAGTGTTTTTCATGCATGATACCATCTGCCTAATAGGCTTTGCTAACCAAATTTCATATTGCTGCTTCTGCCATTACGTCTCCAGAGATCTTGAGACAGGTTTTCTCAACATTAAAGAAATCTATTTGTATTTATCACAAGATTTTAGGAAATTTTGCTTCCTCCTCCAATATCACATAATGCAGTAATGTCACATAATATTACTTTGTAACATGTAGGAAAGTGAAAACAAAATATTTCTATATTTGTCAGAAACAAAATATTCTATCAGATTTCCTATTTAAAAGGAAACTCAAACACTCAAATGTAAAGAGAAGAACATCAGACATCAGTTTAATTTGTGCAAAAGAAACTGAATTTGGTAAGTTCTCTAATGCTGGGATTACTTCAATAAGGCATATATCCTGCTTCATCCTTGGTCACTATAAAAAGGCTAACATGCATTCTTGTTCCAACAAATATATATTATTTTTTTGAGTTTAATGATAAATTTACAAATCCACACACACACACACACACACACATTTAATTTTTTTTCCATTGTCAAGGGGGGAAAAAGACACTAACAGCATTAACTTCCTTTTACAAATGTTCTATAATTATCTCTACTGTTATTGTCATCACTAACATTGAGATATTTATATAGAGTTCTCACATAGCTTCTTAGGAATTCCATTAGAAACAAGCCTGAGTGTTCAGGTTTTCACCCTCGTGTACTTTATTGGGGTAATGTCTGACTGAACTATATATCACTAGCTCAATATCTATTATTTGTAAATTAGTTAAGGTTTCTGTGAAAAGCATAGCTTCACTTAGCTCAGAGTTGGAAAGGGTTGTTAATCTTTAGGAAAGTTGTACTATGAACAAGACAGCCAGAAAATTATAGCTCAGCAATTTTCCGGCTTTGGAAGGCTGGTTGTTTTAATGGGCATGAAATTCATGGCCAAGCCAAATCTCTTGTTTGTAGCTGAGTCAGTATTTCTAAAACCTTTATTTCCTGAGGAAATTACTTTGAAGGTGCCACTTTAGATATGTAGTGAAAAGCAGTTTCACAGCCAAAGCCAGGAGAAGAAAGAGGCAGAGGGAAAAAAATAAAGAAGAGGAAAAGGGTAACTTTAAGAGTATTTAAATGTTTAGCATGGTTACATTTTATTTGTAAACAAATATGTGAGGAAGAAAAATAAAACAATTTAATTGCAAACTCTTTGATGGAGGTAAATTTGGATTTTCTATTCCTGCAATAGAATAGTCACTAGGAATAAGTGAGTCTGGAAAGTATTTTTTTCAGTTTTAAAAAAAAGCTACTAAGGAAGGCAGCTATCTGCTTTGCATTTCTTTACACATAAGCTGCTCATGAAAGGTCTTCATATTCTGAGAAATATCTGCTTCATAAGAAGCATCTGAAATATTCAGGTAGAGTAAAGCCTTGTATGAGGCTGTCAGGCAAGAACTCTGCACTATTTATAGATATTTTTTTTAAAAAAAATAGTCTTTCAACTAAATTGTAAATATCAAAAGCTAAACAATTCTTACAAATATATATTTTTTAAAAAAAAAAACCTAATTAAGAACAGATTGATTAATTATGTGAAATCAGTGTCAACCCTTAGCAATCAAATAGAGTCAGGAATATCAACCCCTAACATAAATATTGTATTTAGTTATTAGTTTACATATCTGTGCTTTCCATATTACATAATAGTTTTTCTACATTTTCCTAAACATTTGATGATATTCTCTGTCCTTAGAAGCCTTGTAGGATACTAAAGCGTTGGGGACAAGAGGATAAACATTAAGTAGCCATTTCTTTAAAAAAAATGATAAAGAACTTGAAAATGTAATTTAGCTGTGAAAGGCAGAGTGTTCATTGCTCAGATGTGGAAAGTGACCATGTTAAAAATATAAAGGCAATTATCTAGCCTCATTCATATCCCAGTAAGTAAGAATATATCATCTTCTCCTTCACAATTATCAGGTAACATAATTATTTTTGGTAATTGTTTTTTTTTTTGGTAGGAGGGGGTGTTGTGGTTTTGGGAGGGAGTTCTTTTAAAATGATACTTCTATACAGATATGACTTGTGCATTATTCATTATCCAACTGTCGGTATGATTTGCTGGCTAGTTAAGAACTCTGGCAATGCATTTGATTTCTGATTCTCAGCTACAGATTACCATCACTGCATCATGTGAAGAAAAGCTCTATAGGAAGCTGTATTTTCCCTTGTCTTGAGTTATGGCAATTCATTACTTTTTCCATGCCTATTTTCCACACTGAACAGCAAGAAAACATTGGTTCCAAGTACTTAGCTATAGTATATGTCTGTGTGTATCTTGTGCATGTGTATTTGTGTATGAGATGCTTCAACAGATTGAATTCTTTTCCCTGAAAGGAATATCAATCAGAATAGAGCTGGAAGGGACCTTCAAGATCTTCTAGTGCAATTCCCTCCTCAAGCAGGAGACCCTATACCATTTCAGACAAGTGACTGTCTAGTCTCTTCTTAAAAACCTCCAGTGATAAAGCACCCACAACTTCTGATGGCAAGCTGTTTCACTGGTTAATTGTTCTCATTGTCAGGAAGTTTCTCTTCTTGATTATTTCCATCCATTGTTTCTTATCCTGCCCTCTAGTGCTCTGGAAAATAAGTTGACCCTTTCCTGTTTGTGACAACTTCTCAAATACTGGAATACTGCAATCATGTCCCCTGTAGTTCTTCTTTTCCCCTAGACTAGCTAAACCCAAATCCTGCAACTGTTCTTCCTCTGTTTTTGTCTCCAGGCCTTTAATCATCTTAGTTGCCCTTCTTTGCACTTTTCCCAAAGTCTCAACATCTTTTTTGTAATATGGTGACCAAAACTGGATGCAGTATTCCAGGTGTAGCCTTGCTAAAGGTTTATAAAGGGGCATTAATACTTTACGTGATTTTGATTCTATGTCTCTGTTTATAGAACCAAGGATTCTGTTAGCTTTTTTAGTGCTGCCACAGACTGCTGGCTTATAATTAATTGATCGTCCACTAGGACTCCAAGGTCCCTCTCACAGTTACTATTTTTGAGACAGGTTTCACCTAATCTGTAGTTGTACCTTTGATTTTTCCTGCCTAAATGTAAAACTTTTTGGATCCTGAACTTGTCATCTGGCTATTCCTGCCAGCTAAGTGCTATCTCCAAATTTGATGAGTTCCCCTTCTGTTCCCTCATCTAAGTCATTTATGAAGATATTGAAGAGTACTGATCCTAGGATGGAACCTTGTAGTATGGCACCGCTTTCCTCCCTCCATGTAGCTCAACAAGGACAACTTGTTGAGTACGCTTTGTCAGCCAGTTACAAATCCATCTGGTGGTGATGTTGTCTATCCCACATTTTTCTAGCTTACCAAGAAGTACAGTAGGTTGTGCCTAGCTGAAGTCTAAATATACTATGTCCACAGGATTTCGCTGGTCTACTAATTTAGTCACTTTGTAAAAAAATGAAAAAAGATTGATTTGGCATGATGTGAAGAGGAAATGAAACATTAAAATGAAATAGAGAGCTAACATCCAAAGTTTGGCGATCCTATCCACTCCCATAGTAATGCTAGTAATCTAAACACCCATGATCATATAAGTGATATGTTCTAGTGAGGGTTGCCATATTGTTAAGAAGATAGAATTCTTTTTTATTTATTATTATGGATGATTAGCATACTCTACTGGCATTATTAGTTTGATTATATATTGCCTCGAATAAAAACGTATGACTATATTTAATATAGCTAGTAATAAGTACACTAAACAAAAGTACAACTTTTGCAGTGGTACTGATATCTAAGTTCTACTATGTGATTTCTTTTAAGCATGCTATGTGTTACAATTTTTTTGCTATAATGAAGGTATTCAGTTACCACTAGTGTGCAATGAATTTCATCAGGCTAAAATGGTGCAGAGGCAATGTTGCCATAGAAATGGAATGGCACCACAGAGAGAGACATATAATCATCAGTGTATCTGGAATGTTGTGGCACATAACTATGCATGAGAAAATGGCATGCTGGGATTGCATCTAAAATTATGCTAGGATTGGTTTTAATGTTGCTATCCGTGATGTCTGGCAGAATATACTGTGGCTTTTTTGAAAGATAGTATAAAGAAGAAACAAACAAAAATGTCACAGAGAATCAGATTAGAGAATGAGTGACAGTCAGAAATACAAATGTGTAAAATATTAGCAAGAAAAAATAGTAATGAGGTTAATAAAAAGTGTAAACAGTTTATGAGACAGGCAAAAATGAGACAGGAATAAAATAAAATGAGATTTTGAATACATAACAAAGAATTTGAGAACATAGAGAAATTGCAGTGATAAAACTCAGAAAAAAAGAAACTATTTTAAAAATTATTTTTTAAAAAATGAGAAACGATAATTATTAATCATGTTTTTTCAAGGATTGATTTGTAGCTCTCCAAATCTATTTGTATATATTGTTCGATTATAGTTCTTATCATCCTGAGCTATTAGCTAATATAGTTCTATCAATTTCTAAAAGATTACAATATCTTCTAAGGCAGTGGCCCCCAACCTTTTGGCACCAGGGACTGGTTCTGTGAAGAGACGTTTTTCTGTGGACTGGAGGGGCCATAGTTCCATGCACTGCTTGCATCCCATCAATGGGGCTTTGCTTGTTTGCACGGGCCAGTTTCTGGCATACCACAGACCGGTGCCGGTCTACAGACTGGGAGTTGGAGATCTGTCCTAAGATACAGAATATAAAAAGGATAGCTATTGTAATATTTTTAATAAATCTATTCCACGATTATGCTTTATTAGAAAGCTAAAGGTTCAATCCATCTATTAATATCAATTGTAAACTCTTTAGTGATTTCAGTGAAATAGCACTCAATGGGAAACAAATCACTCAGCGCTCACTTAATCACTCAGCTCAACTGAATGATTATGGCTTTTAAAATCCAAAGATTTTGTACCTTTAACTCCACCTAGCAGGTAATTCCCAATTCACCATTGGTGCACAACTTGAGGGTCTTCTACTCATGACTCCAATTGGGAGAGAGGTGACAACTGTGTCTAGAGAGGCCTCACTCATGTTATCTTATGCAGCTTTCTGAACTGGGGACCTTGCTCATGATTCCTTTTGCTTAATCACCCCTTATCTGGATTACTGTAAAGTGTTCTATGCAAGGATTCTCTTTAAAAAGCTGCAAGTTCACTGGCTCTCAGCATGGTTCCAGATGTGATTCAGATTGCAGGTTGCCACCTATAAAACTCTACATGCCATAGGACCAGGCTACTGTGGGACTACCTATCTCCAATTGTCTCTGCTCATCCCACCATATATAGCAAGTAGGGCTCTGAATGTCTTCCACCAAACAATATAATGTGATTGACTCTAACACTCATTTTTCCCCTGTGATAACACCAGCCCTATAAAATAATGTCCCTCAGAGATTAAGATGGTCCTGTCACTGTTAGCTTTTCATGAAAAACTTGGATGTTCCCCTAGGTATTTGGGTTTTGTAATTAGGAGGGGCCTGCTAGTTAAAGTTGGTTATTCTTATTCTTTATGAGTTGGATTATGCTATGGCTTCAGGTGTTTGGTTTCTATTAAGATGTTGTTTGAGAGATGACAGCCTTACAAATTGTATAAACTGGGTTAAAATGCCCAGAGTTACTTAGGTAGTGACAGATAGTGTAGATTTGATAAATAGATTAGATAGATAGATAGATAGATAGATAGATAGATAGATAGATAGAGAGAGAGAGAGAGAGAGAGAGAGATAGAGAGATAGAGAGAGAGAGAGAGAGAGAGAGAGAGAGAGAGAGAGAGAGAGAGAGAGAGAGAGAGAGAGAGAGAGAGAGATTAAGAGATTTTATATTAAAAAGTAATTAAAAATGAACTGTATCTTTCACCCAGAACCAATCTGAGCCAGCATTGCATGCTGTTAAATGTGAAGAAGGCAAATGATATAAGGAACATATGCACACTCCTAAAATAGATCTAAACATCCTGTTATATGTTCAGAATCAAATGAATGCTCAGGAAAGAAGGGAAATTGAAAGGAAAAGAAAAATAATGTGATTTAACATGAGATCCATTAGTATTAGAACATTGCAGAGACTACTGATTTGCTCTAAATGCTGCAGCTGTAGTGTTTCCCAAGATTGTTCTGAAATTATCTCACTAGTATCCTTTCGTTCTTCATTTCCTTTTCTCACCTGTTCAGCTTTATGTATCTCTTTGTTTATTTATTTAGGTTTAAAGGGCCACCTATAAACTCCCAAATAACACTGGGTAGCTTACATAATTAAAAGAAAGAAGAGCAACCAGAAAGAAACCAAACACCCATACATGACAAACTAAAAATCCACCATGGGCTCAATAGTCAACCATAATAAGGCCTGAGGGCAGTGTAAATTTAGGAGATATCACCATGGCGCTATATTTAGGAAGAATTATAGGTTCTGCATGGTCTTCAAGAGAAATTCCATATAGAGAAAATTGCAGTAGTCCAGTTTGGCCTGGGCGGGGGATCATGAATAATTTCTGCATGGTCTTCAAGAGAAAAAATATTCTACTGACCTCCTGTTTTACCATCTTCATGTAGACAGCTATTTTTGCCTCTGAAAAATAGAGATAGGAGAATGGAACTAAAAACAAATAAAAAAAACCCCACCAAAAGTAGCATATTTAGTTAAATCTGACATTTTAAAGAAAACTACATGTTTCTCTTTTCTTTTTGTTTCCGTCCAATTTTAATAAATTATTCTTAATTTTCACTTCAATTTAAGCCTTGGTTTATTTAACCATTGATTACTCAACAATGATTAATGAGTATGCTAATAGTCATAAACCATAAACCAGGAATTACAATCAATAATGAAGGGGTCAGACAATTCAATAACAATTCATACATTTTCCTTAGGGCAAAAAAACCACAGAAAAATATGCAAAAGTGTTAAACTACTAATAGCTATAATTAAAAGACCTTCTGAAAGCATGTAATTCAAGCACTGCATTAATCAAATTAATATTTGTACATACTCAACTTCCTAATTTAAAATTAATCTCAGCATCCCAAATTACATGTTAATTTCCTTATTTTAGCAATACTTAAGGACTTAAACTTTCAAGTAAGATTCAAGAAGCAATTACTCATTTTGTTAAAAAGTAATTGTTCAGATTAAATTTTGTAAGCCTTACCTAGGGATAAATAAAATCCAGTGCTACAATAAAAGATACTATGATGTGCTATAGTTGCTTTTACAGCTAAGCACTTTTAATCATTTTTGAAACATTTTCCAATCCTTCCCTCACACCCTGGGCTGTTGTATCAAACTATTATATCTAAAAAATATCAACATGATTATCAAGATTGCTTCTCCAAATAAATATTCAATACAGTATTTCTTAGTCTAACAACTTGCACTTTCTGCTTCTTCCTTTTTGTTCATGAGGGCACAACTTCACATTTATTCAATCTTCCATTTTGCCTAGTTCCAGTTTAATTTCACTATAAATTAAAATATGCTTTATTTTAATTTTTAAAATGTGGATCAATTATATAGTTGCGTTTACCATTCTCTATTTCATTAAGTTAAAATGCAAAATTTAAGTCTAAACATCCATAAATAGTATTAGCCAAAAATGTTGCATTTTTATGTCATGTGCATATGCACATATTTGTATATACAGGATGAAAATAATTTAATTGAAGAACCCACAGGTGATAACAATGAACAATCAGTTGAGGAATGCTGCATCACAGATCTATACAACTACCACATTTAAATCATTATGGTGCCCTGGAAGTATTTGTGGTGTTTTACATAGTTCTTCCAGTCTAAAGACAGATCAAGAGATCATAAAGATATTGCACATAGTCTCACAAAAATAGCCTAATTCCTATTTATAAAAGCAAACCCAAGTCACGGTTCTGGAGTACAGCATGAGAAGGAGGTAAATATTGCTTTCAGCAACTGCCTTAGCTTCTGATAATGCTTAGAAGATCCCAGTAGAAACCATTCCCATACATAGATGGTGCTCTGACTTTCCTCAGAGTGAATCTGTCTGCGAAGATCTCACTTTGCAACTAGCCTTCTTTCACTGTTCAGCCTTCTGTTCTTCCATTCTTTGGCAGTGACATGATTAGGAAGCGTTAATTAGAATTAAGCTTTGAGGTGCAGACACAGAGTGAAATTTCATCATTGCAATCAACTGCAGCATCCAGAATCAGTCTCTGGAACAGACTGAAAATATAAAATTGGCTAGAGTTCATTAATTAACTGAATTCATAGATAACAGTTTTTGTTTTTGAAGTCAATTATATTGGAAAGGTAAGTTAATGAACAAAAAAGGTAGTAAATGCAACTGAGCAAAATGTGATTATGGGAGTGCTTGTTGCAGAATATTCAATAATGCAACACAGAGATAAATGCATAATTGATGAAAAAGATAGGGATCTATTCCAAGTTATGCTAATTGTTCCATCTGAGAATTATGAAATATTGAGTATTTACATTGCTGTCATATTTTAAAATCTATTTATGCATTTACTGATTATAATGTTACATAGGCATTAAATATATTTTTCTATGTATGAACAGAATAGGCTAAGAAAGACAAGAAATAAGTTTTAGCCAACCTAATTTCCTTTTCTAAAATCTCTTTTTCTCACTTTCCATATATAATTTAGTACAGCTTCTCCTTGTCCTCCATATTTCGGTTACTGATACTGGACTGTGTGTGCATTTTCTTCTATTTGTGTTGTGGCCAAACAAAGCCTTTAATTCCCAAAGTTATGCTGTCCAGCATCCGAATCTTTATGGTTACAATACAGTGCATCCTCCTGGGCTTTCTACATTGTCACAAATTACTCCATGCTTTTTCTCCTGGTTTCTATCTGGTACCAAGGCTGAATCTCTGATTTTGGCAGCGCAGATCATAATTCCATTCCACTCCACAATAGGCAAGTAATAGTCTCTCCAGCAACATGTTAGACAACATCTGAAATATGTATCTCCCTCTTTCTCTGCTTTCCCTTTAAAATATATCTAAAATATTCTACATCTAAGGGATGTATGTCTAAATTTACAGGCTTACTCTAGCATTTCTTCCTTTTCTATCTTTGTGCTCTTGATTGTGTGATGATTTGTTTGCCTTCTCTAAAAAAATCCATGACTTTGACACAGACTCATGTACTTCCTGCCATGCTGTAGGCCTGGAAAAATAAGTATCAATATCTTCTTTTGCTTACCCTCCAAAATGGTAAACATGATCTTTTATTTTAAATTTCAAAATTTTCTCACAATATTTGTAATGTTTCATGCTGAGTGAAAACAAAGTCACACTACAAACAGTTTCATATTCAGTCTTACATTCCAGCTACAGAAAAAAAAAACCTTCTCATATTTTCTCTAGTTCATAATAATGAAAATTCAAAGTCCACTAGAAATATAGTAAACTTAATTGCATAAAATTTGTAGATGAATGAAAAATAAATATTGTATTATATTTATCTGCTAGCATGGTCCTATGAAGGATCATGCAGATATATGTGGGTTTTTTTTCTTATATATATTACAGGATAAGGATAGATACATTAGAACAGAGTTCCCCTTTGCAGACCAGTGGGGGGGGAGAGTGGATGGTTTTGTGTGAACAGGTAACAAGTGCACGCATGTGCATGCAGCTCCATTTGCACAAGCAGCGGGTATGAGCACCCACCACGCACACAAATAGAGCATGTGTGCACCGATTACCTGCTGCTCAGGGAGGTGGGGATGCCATTTTCGCAGCCCAGTTCCAAATGGCTCATGGCCCAGTAGTGGGCCGTGGGCCAGGGACTGTGGACCATTACATTAGAATGCAACATATTAGTTAAAATTATTTAAAAAGAATGAATCCAAATTTGGTCAAAACATGTTAGAAATTGTATATTTATAATAGGTCCATTTTTTGTTATTATTATGCACACAACAATGTGAAATCACAGGTGCCAGTTCCTTGCTTAGTGTAGACCTTCATTTTTTCCCTTTATAACCATGAATGTTAAATTTTCAGAATAATATTTAGGCATAGCAGAAATATATTTGATAAAGTATTTAAACTGCCTATTTCTGACTAGCTAAAAAAATATTTAGCAATATGACTTTTTATATTGTAGGAGATAAATTATATTGATCTGGATATATTATAATCTCTTTTCTTTGTTTATATGGCTGACAAGTAGGCTGGCTTGGTCGCTCAACAGTGAGATACTGGTGAAGCGGGCACAGCAGTTCCTGCATTTTCTGCGTCGCATGAGAAAAGCACATCTTCCTTCTCCTATCCTTACCACTTTCTACAGGGGGACGATCAAGAGCATCCTATCATACAGCATCATAATCTGGTTTTGAAGCATCACTGCTTCAGATAGGAAGGCAGTGCAGAGAATGGTGAGGATGGCTGAAAAGTTCATTGGCAGTTCCTTCCCTCCCATCCAGGACATAGCACAAAAGCGTTGCTTGAGCAGGATCTGTAAGATTGTCTGGGACACTACACATCCTCTTCACAACCTGTTTTCCTTGTTACCTTCTGGGAGGAGGCTAGATTCAGCCACAGTTTTGTTCCATACAGTATAAACCTTGTGAACTCTCAAGCTTCCTCCTTCCATTATATATTCAAGATGGACAGTGTTTAATATTCATATGTTATGTATATGTAGGGGTATAGGTCTATACATATGTTATATATAGTATGTTTAGGTGTGTGTCATGTATGTGTTCACTTTGAGAGCAGGCAACTAAATTTCATTTTTGATGCGTGTCGTTGTGCCCACAGTAAAAAAAATGGCAATAAAAGTTGCCTTGCCTTGCCTTGCCTTGCCTTGCCTTGCCTTGCCTTGCCTTGCCTTGCCTTGCCTTGCCTTGCCTTGCCTTGCCTTGCCTTATCTCATCTCATCTCATCTCATCTTGCCTCTCCTCGTCTTATCTTGCCTCGCCTCACCTTGCCTCATCTCATCTCATCTCATCTCATCTCGGGATAGAAACAACACCCAAGTTCAGACAACTCTAGGCAAAGTATATTGTAAGAAAATGAACTGCTGAATAGAAACTAACAACACACCTCCAGAAAATTAATATGAAACAGAACCAAAAGAAGTCACCACCTGCTACCAAAATAAGGCCTGAAAAAAATGTTTTTTTCAGGTCTATGGAACATCACTAGAGTGAGAGCAATATGATCTCTGGGAGAATGTCATTTTACGATACAAGTCCCAGAAGTACAGATATTTTCCCCAGGAAATATCCACAGAGATGCACCCACACCCACATAAACATCTACTATGATCACCATAAAGACACATGTTCACAAACCTTGCAGGATAAGAGAAAGAATAAAATATAAAAATAATATGGTTATATGCTCAGAACCTTGCAATATAAAAATTGTGGTTGTGATTTTTAAGAATAGTAAATAGTCTCATCCTGAAGAACAAAACATGTAAATATATAAAATACTGGAACAATTGCTACATGTACAATGAATAGGATTTAGGTATTATTTGATTTAAAGCTTACAAATAAAAATTCCCAGAGGGAAAAAAATCCAATTTTATAACATTCTACATTTTAAAAAAAATTTGCACAAGCCTTTCCATTCTTAAATTAAAATATTCATCTAATATCAAGTGGAGTCCTTTAATGGTGCAAGATTTTATAGTATAGTAGGAAATGCATTTCATATTCAGAAGAATCCATTTAATTAACTCCAACTAGATGAATAATGTAGCAAGCCACTGATTGTTTCTTGTTTCACAACAGATCTCATGAAACTATCAGAAGCCAGCTTTAGCTATTTATCACTGTTTAATGGCATAACACAGAAAAAGAGCTGGATGAGATGCATATATGGATTACAGTACATAAAAGAAATGGATAAAATATTAATCTCTGCAGCTCTATAAATAAAAAGAAGTGCAAAAAGTCAACAAGGAAAATAAAATCCTAGAAGGATATATGAGATCATTAGAAGAGAAAAATATGTTTTTACCAAAGCAAAATATAGCAAATCCTATCATTTTTAAAAAGCTTGTGACATGAACAATGAAGGCTAGGCTAATATTAATGGTATTTATTCTTCTAAAGAGCAAATAAGGCTGGACAACTTTTGTGCAATGTAGCTGTGTGAATTAAACCATTTATCAAACTTTCAGGAGGACTTTAAAAAAGAAGGATTTATGCTTAAGTTAACTTAGAATTATAAATATTTCTGAAGTGCACCTCGAGAAGTGTGGGTTCTGGTTGGCAACCTCCCCCTGCCCATTCAATGACATGGCTGCCCACCCACCTCTTCTGTTTCACTCCCCTCTTGAGCCTGACTGCTATGCTATGGAGGATGGACAGAGGAGACTTGGTCGCCTTATCCAATCCCCCTTTGCCATTTTGAAGCCAGAGGGGAGTGATGGCAAAAAGTTTCCACCACCGTTGCACATCAATTGTGTTGCCGCTGGAGGACTTTCTTCAGGCCCCATCGACCCTGCCCCATAGATCACCTGCCTGGAGGTGGTGGCCTCCTCCTCCACCACCACCTGCTACTTGGGTCCTACAGCACTGCATCACACTGCCTGCTGCCCGTTTGCCACCAGTATTTTATGATTTCAATGGGGGCAGCTCTGTAGGCTGGTAGTAGGCTTTCTGCATTGTTAGCTGGCAGTTTCAGCTACTGACCCCCTTCACAGCTCTGCTCACACAGCCATGGGAGAGTTGGCAGCTGGAGTCATGGCAGCATGACCCATTGTGGCAGTGATCAACCAGTTGGTGGTATAGAGTGGGTGGGCTCTTAAGTAGGGCTTATTTTGAGGGTAGGGCTTATATTAGGTGCACACTAAAAAAATCATGCTATTGCTTATTTTCTGGGTGGGTCTTATTTTCAGAGAAACATGGTATTTTATACTATATAAATTATATTCATTTTATCTATATAATGTAATTAATAAAAATTATTACAACAAAACTGATAGATTCCCCAAATTATGTGACAGAACACTCTTACT
Organism: Protobothrops mucrosquamatus; assembly: GCF_001527695.2. Lineage (NCBI taxonomy): Eukaryota > Metazoa > Chordata > Lepidosauria > Squamata > Viperidae > Protobothrops > Protobothrops mucrosquamatus. The sequence goes on along the minus strand of NW_015386261.1, from coordinate 1,086,350 downwards.
TAGACAGCTCTTGGATTCTACACCTTACAAAGTATATTAAGAGTTGTGGCCTCGCTATTTTTCATCCAACCTCTCTGGACAACAAGTTAAAAAAACTGCTGGACAAGAATCTCACAGAAATAGTTCTACCCTCAATCAGGGAATACATTGAAATGTATGAGACCAGTGGTGGGGTTCAGCCGGTTTTCAACACTTCGGCAGAGCCGGTAGCTAATTTTTTGTTGCCCAGGTCCAGAATGGACTTCCAGAAGCGGCATCCACACAGAGAACTGGTTGTTTACATATTTGAATCCCACCACTGGATGAGACCCTATAAAACTGGAAAATACCAAAATACAAAACAGTATTTACTTGAAAGAGATTTCAGCAGCTATACACAATGATTAAATATGAATTTTTAATGAAATTCTTTACTATGAATATACGTATATTTGTGGAACTCCAGAGATTTTAGGCACGGAACATATATTATTTGAATGCCAGCTGTGGAGAGAGAGATCGAGATCAATATCAGGTATACACATTAGACAAATGGTCCATTAGGATCCATACATTATAACAACATATTCTATGTATGGTCAAAACCCAAATATTCTATATAATATAGCATTCTATCTGAAAAAACAGTATAATTGAAAACTGCATGCAGTATGTGGCTCTGACTGGGGTAATGTGGAAGAATGATAAAGAAATATGAACTGTATTTTCTTTTAGTTCTTTTTTTTCAATTTTGTTACATATGGTGATATCATTATTTTGCATTTTGTATTCTGATATGGTCTAGTAACTAATTACTAAAGTAACATTTTACAAATACGCTCATTTTTAAATCACAATAAATATATTTTTATATTTCTTAACATGTAAGATGGCCCTATTAATTCTCCAAAATTATTGTTCCAATTTTTCATTTGCCAATTCATATCCATTTTTTAAATTTTTATACAATGTTGGCATTCCATTTGTTAAGTATTTGTTACATGTTTGCTCACCAAATAGGCCCAATCATGGGAATAATAATTAATCATAATCATAATTACATCATTTCAAATTATGACCATTCACTGCATGCCTTTATTATGTAAAGGGCCAGTAAAAACATAAATACATGTATCAGGATATCAAACTTAAATATGCATATCAAACTCAATCATTTATTTATAGCATCTCTCTGTTCTTAAAATTACAAATCTTATCAATCTTGCTTTCAAATGCGCAGTGTGTACTGTAGTATATTTCAAAGGGATGGTGTTCTAGTTAAATATTAAGATAGATAAATGATCTGTGTTATAGTAAGATAACACATGCCTCTGGGCCATAGTGACATGATTTTTTGCCTATAGGAATATATTTAATGTCATTTTATTATTGCAGTCAAAGTGTCAGAATATTGTTAAAATTCAGATTATGGTAGGAAAATGACATTGTTCTGCTACTTTAATTAGGGTTATGATAATGTATCTGTGTATATTTTTTCCAGGCTATAGCATAAATAAATTCCATTACACATGATGCTCCTTTAAAAAAAAAAGTCAACAGCACAAGAGTATGACAGCACTACGCTGAATGATTGATCTGATGTTAAAGTAACATGCTTTGGAACTTGTACACTGTGACATTGACATATTTATTAAGAATATCTGGGATTAGAAAATATAGAAAACTATCCATATGTAAATTAAAAAGCATAAATATTTAATAGCAAAAATATGCCCAGTATTTTTAGCTTTTATAATGCTGATTATATCAGTTTCTTCCAATTTAGTAAATCTTGCATATGCTTCTTTGCTTTAAAATATTCAAAAATATAAAATGTATCAAATTACAGAACATTTTAATTTATTAATATTGTTGCCATTATTTGTAGAATGTTACATGATTAATCATTCCATACACATTCAAAACTTCCATTATCAATCAAGAGAATTTGGAAATAAAGGTCAGTTTCCATGGGTTTCAGGTGACGTTTTATCCAATACAGTGTGATTCTACTGATTGGAGACGCTCTAAACTCTAGTCTACGATTCATTGATTGCAAAATGTCATAACAAATTAGAGCTATGCATTCTCAGAGATATATATCTTGGCTATAAAACAGTGGCAGTCTGGCTTTTGGCAAATAAGGTCTTAGCCTGCAAGCACTTCTTTTTAATCCAGGCTTTTAATATGCACAGCACATACTTTCATAAGCACATCAAACCACTCACATAAGAACTGTCTTAATGAAGCTACACAGTTATGTTTCTTCAGAAAGGTAAAATTGCTGAAGGACATGGCTTTAGTATCAGTGATGCATGCACTTGTCTTAAACAATAAATCCTGATTTTCTTAGCTACATCAAAATATTATGCTTGTTTATTACAGGGAACACAAGCCAAAAGCCTTCAAAATCAAACCTATGTAACAATGAGTATTTAATTTTGTAAATGAAAACTGTGAATTTGTGACCATGACCTTTTTATAATTATCCGGTTTCTATAGAATTTAAATAAACTAAAATTAGTGTAGGATGGAAGCAACATTTTTAAAAAAAAAATCTGTCAAGAGTATATTTATTTTTAGGTAGATTGCAGTAAAGCTACTATTTCCATAAAGTCTCTCCATTTTGCCTTTTTTTTTTTTAGTAATACTGTGTAGTCTGGGACACTACACATCCTCTTCACAAAAATTAGGATGGATTTTTATCAATCAGACATTTGTAATTGAAAAAAAGTCCTAATCTAAATTTTGAAAATGTATTGTTTCCTTTATATTTAATGCTTAAGTAAGTGATTAGGAGACTGGAGGCCAAAGCATATAAGGAAAGGCTGCTGGAATTGGGTATGTCTAGTTTAATGAAGAGAAGGATGAGGGGGGACATGATAGCAGTGTTCCAATATCTCAGGGGCTGCCATAAAGAAGAGGGAGTCAAGCTATTTTCCAAAGCGCCTGGAGGCAGGACAAGAAGCAACTAATCAAGGAGAGAAGCAATCTAGAACTAAGGAGAAACTTCCTGACAGTGAGAACAATTAACCAGTGGAACAACCTGCCTCCAGAAGCGGTGAATGCTCCAACACTGGAAGTTTTTAAGAAGAAACTGGACAGCCATTTGTCCGAAATGGTATAGGGTTTCCTGCCTGAGCAGGGGGTTGGACTAGATGACCTTCA
>NW_015386261.1:1073185-1083103 GCF_001527695.2 Protobothrops mucrosquamatus | reverse complement strand
TCCTGTTAGCTGATTTTTGCCTTTAAAAAAAACATCAGAGGGTATTTGATTCAACTGTAACTGATTATCTGCACTTGTATGAACTGTACATAATACCATGAAAGGCCAACACTAACTATTATCTTTGTTATCATTGCCTTTTTTTCTTCTCCATAACTACTTCAGCATATGGTCCACTTTTATTTTCTTTATATATGTGTGTATGTGTGTGGTTGTGTATGTATGTATGTATGTATGTATGTATGTATGTATGTATAATGAAATATTCTATCATTTTACTTTCTGCTAAGAAAGGGATATTGTCTTGAAATCTGATTTTTTTTCAACCTTCCCTTTATAGCATTTAGCAACAGCAATAGCACTTAGACTTATATACAGCTTCACAGTGCTTTACAGCCCTCTCTAAGCGGTTTACAGAGTCAGCATATTGCCCCCAACAGTCTGATTCCTCATTTTACCAACCTTGAAAGAATGAAAGGTTGAGTCAACCTTGAGCTGGGGAAACTCAATCAGCAGAATTAAACTACAATATTGCATTCTAACCACTGTTCCACCACAGATCTTAATGATGATAATGTGAGCATATATATATATATACTAGAGAGAGAGAGAGAGAGAGAGAGAGAGACAGACAGACAGACAGACAGACAGACAGACAGACAGACAGACAGACAGACAGATAGATAAATAGATCTAGTCATACAAATAGATATAGACAGATACATTACCTACTCTGTGTGTGGGTGTGTATGCATATATACACATCAATGGTATTGATAGTAGTCCTTGTCTAGTAACTATAGCACCTCCCTGCAAATATTTGTGTTTCCAATGGACAATTTTATATTTTGTAATATATTATTCATTGTATATTTATTTATTTAATTTTATTTTTATTCCACCATGCCGCCTTTCTCTTGAGATCTCAAGAAAAGTTGGATCAACAAAATGAATCTCTAAATTATAGAAAATAGAGATCAGAATCTCAGCCTCCAGGTCTAAGTCCAATACCTTAATTCTTATGCTATATTGATGCTTGTAACATTTTAGATTTTAGAATGACAATGATTAAACATTTACAAATAAATGATACTGACCTATTGTCACGTAATGGTTAAGCTGCTGGACAAAGAAGATAGAGATTACATTCTTCTCAGCCCCTGAGGTTTAATCAATCTATCTTAGTCCTAGGCTAGAAATTTGAAAAAAATATCCATCAAGCCACACAATACCAATGTGGTCAGTTATGTTCAAATTTAAATGAAGAAGCTTTCATTTTGCAGTGGATTGATTCAGGGGCTAAGTAAATAAATACATAAATAAAATTCAAATGAAACCTGATGATCATTATATTTCTTGTTTAATCTGTCTGTCTCTCTCATCTGTCTAAATATTCTCATCACTTTTTTACCACTTTCTTCTTTGCAGATTTCAGTGAATACCACAAAGTATGGATCTTGAGCTAATATAAATAAAACTACCCATAAGATATATTTTTGAATCATGGTCTCTCAAAGCTTTGTAACAAAAATGTAATTTCTGAATGAAATCAAACTCTCAGCATACTGAATGTTAACAGCAGATGTCTGACTTGAAAAAATGTTTTATTATAAAAATGGAAAATAAATATAGCTATATTTCTATTTCTCTATTGCATTTGAATTGATTGATGTAATATCACAAAAAACAAAGTTATTAACCTAGCAATAACTTACATTCTGCAAGTTCCAAGGAAGGAAGAATAGATGGAAAGAAGGTAAATTACAAAGACTAACTAAATATAATTAATATCTTAATTATTAATTTCTTAATCTCTCTCTCTCTAGGTTCAAACAAATATTTCTCCAAATGAACATCCATCAAAATGGTCATACTTTTTTTGTCAACTATCTATTTTGATATTAGTGGCTGGAGGGCATATACCCTCCTAGGTCCATATGGGAGATTCCACAGAAGCTAACATTCTGTGGAACTTCCATATCCAGATGAATAGACAGGTACTGGCCAGTCAACCAGACATCATGATAGTAGATGAGGAACAAAAGACCGTGGTGATGATAGATGTAGCAGTGCCAAATGACAGTAAAATCATGAGAGAGTATGAGAATTTGGAGAATATCAGACACTGAAACTAGAGAAGATGTAAAGTAAAGGCAAAAGTGGCCCCTGTAGTCATACCTGGGGCTGTAACTCCTACGCTGGGAGATGTCACATACCAGCACATGCCAGAAAGATCAGAGCCAGAAGAGTGTGATGCTAGGAAAAGTTAAAATATTGTGCAGAACCTCAAATTTCCAGCCCTCTGGTAGAGGACCTAAGTTTGTGAAAGACAGATACTAACCATAGGGATGAGAAGGGATATATATATCTTTCAAAGCAAACATACATTAAAATGCTCATTTTATTTACAACTATCTATTTTAATATTAGGGTATTAACTATTTTCCTCTGAGATGTAACATATATGAATATGTAAAAATAAAAAGTTAGAAAGAAGAATATTTATGCAATGCATGCGGTCCTTTAAATAAATAAAAATATATAGTGAATATTTAGGAAATATTTTTTCATAACATGTTATTTGGCCCACTGAATCTGGCCCACTAAAAAGAATTACATTGCTTTTGTGATCATTTCTTCTCTACAATAATTACATGACCTTGTATATTTTTTTTCTGTGACTTAATTTTGCACAAATTTTTTTTGTTACAAAAATTCACACACATGTACTCAGAGTTGTTTCCTTGAAATATATTATTATTCCAGGTTCCTTTTGGTGTCCTAGCAACAAGAAATCAAGCTATATAAAACAGCAACTTCTGTTCACATTAAAATAGTTAGAATCTTGATGAGGAAGCCTGGATCTTAGAGTAGATAAAATTGTGTGTTAGTAGATAATGGCCATTAATGGTCTAAGTGAACAATTCAACCATTTCCAACTGAACCTCACATCTGCTGAACCTTGTTATTTCATTAATTACTGCCTACATTTATTAATATTTATGACTAAGGGTTTGTAAAGCAGCGTTCCTGAACCTGAACAATACCTCAGTTTTGTAGACATCAATACTGAGATTTTTCAGTCTGCATAACAAGTACTATTAGATGAAGTCTACATATTAGAAAGGCACGCAGATTATTGAGAGAGTTGCTGTGCTGTTGTCACTCTTGGAAATGGTTTGAATTGGGAATTTTATTCTCATTGGTAGACTACTAAATGACAGAAGCAAGGACATGACATTATGTTTTAGTTAGCATGTGCAACTAGCTTATTATTTAATACAGGTGATCTATGTTTGTAATACTAATCTTTAAACTTGTCTTAGGAAATTAGCCATGGCCAAGGTGTTTGTCTATGTAATAAAAATGAAATAATTGTTGCAAGAAAAAAAATCATCTTAGTTTTGTTTATAATAATGGAATATTCCCTAAACTTATTTTTATTGCTACTTGAGTTCATTTAAACTTTTCAAGAGCATCCTTTGATTTGCAATATATATTAGAATTATAAGATAATACTTATTTACAAAATAAAATATTAACACAGCCTACAGCTGGTTAAACAAATGATACACAAAAATCAGACATTTTTGATGCAGGTTATGCTTATGTCCAATACTCAAAAGCTTTTGTTTCTCTTTACATCCCTTCTTATGTTGGTTGTTGTTTATTTGTAAACTACTGTAGAAAAATTAAATTTTATCAATCATTTTTTATTAGTCGGAACCATTTTTCCCTTTTGTTTGGAGTTTGTATTTTAATTTTGTAAATAAAAATAAAAATTAATTGAAGATTGTGACTTAATAGATTGCTTTCTCATGAATCTCAAACGATAAACTTATAAATTTATTTTAGGTACTAGAGATTAAAGACTTTTATAAGTTCTGTATATGAGAATAATGATCAATCAAATAGAAGCATGATAATTATTCTACTAGCAATTATGCTTTAAAGCCATATCCATTGTAAAAAGTTGATATCATCTTGCATTTTCTTGGCTCTATAGATAATCTTTAGATTATCCCTGTGTTTAAAATCTGTTAACTTAGTAAATCAGATTGCAGTATTCATTTGGTTTATGTGATTTTGGAATAAGCTAGATCTTGCTCTTTATAAGTATCTTTATAGAACAGCGCATAGGTTGCTGCTAAAAGAGTATTTTAGTTACGAAGGTGGAAAGGAAGGAAACAGGAGGGAAAATAAAAGGAAGAATGAGAACAGAAGATTTTCCTGCTTGTTTGGCTACTATCACTGCTTTGCGCTGCTGCTGGTACAAAACTATGAATCAAAAAGTCCAACAACTTTCTAGGTAATTAAGTCTTGGAAAGAACTTAGGGGACAATATAGACTAGACTTACTTTTAGCAATTCTTGCATTATTTTTTATTTATGTGGGATTTTTTTTCATCCAAAAGAACTTGAATGTTCTACAAAATCAATAAAAACCATAATGCAGTTTAAAAGAGGTGACAATAAAACAAGGCTAGAAGAACAATTTAAAACAATTTAAATTAAATGGTCAATAAAGTAGTTTGGAAGTAAACAAAACTATAACAGAATTTTGTAAGACAATCATGCAAGTATAAGATGTTTTGAAAAGTTGCAGATGTGCTGACAGTAATATGGATCTCTTTACTCCTACATAAATGTATAGTAATTGAAAAAGAAAGCAAGTTCTCTTAACCACTTCATAGATTTAAAAATGTAGAAACTTGTCTTTCAAATTGTTTTTTTAAATAATTTTCAGTGCAGTTCGGTACCTCACAAAAGAATTAGATCCTTTTGATATTGCTACTGAAACATAAAGTAATTTAACCAACTTTATTAAATGATGTTCAGATGAACTTTCAAATACATATATACTTGCAGTTGCTTCTTATACACTAAGCTCCTGGGAACCAACTATTACAGAAACATTTCTGTCTTGCATTGAGTTCCTCCAAACTAACATAGCTTAATTTTTATTTATTTTTAAACTAACAGCTCTTGATGTCATAACAGTGATAAAAGCATTTAAAATTCAAGTATAAAATCAAAATTAAAATAATATCATTAAAAGTACCCGAACAAATAAATATATATGTGTGTGCACGTATATTTGTCCATGCAACCATTTTCAACCTTTTGTTGACAGACTCTAAATGTACAGGTTTTTATCATCTTGTGATACATGTTTCTTTTTAGAAATTTCATAAATTGCAGATTTTGGTGGATAACAGTATTTTGCCTGACAAAAATAACCTTCATATTTTTATGATGTCTTTACTTAGAACTATGCATAGAAATTAAACCGCATGGTTCCAATAAAGTTTTTTCCCCATTCATCTCCATAATGTGCTTTATTAAAAACATATTTAAAACCCATTTGTGAGGTTGAAAATTATTGTAAATTATATTGTTTAACAAATGGGGTAAAATTCTGAGACTGCAGCATTGGACAGAGTATATTTTAAACCCAAAGAGGATCATCCAGTACTTGCCTGGTAAACAGCTTTCAAAATTAGGAGGTTATTAAGAAAAGGAAGAGGAGTAGAAAGAAGAATATGCTAGAGAATCAAGCTGAATTGTGAATGGTGGGACAGAATAAGAAAAGTAATAACTAAGCTGAAAATAAAATCATTAAAATAATGTTATTTTAAAATGTCTACCTCGATATAGGCTTCCTTCATTGACAGTCTTCATGATCATTCTGATGTATCGAAACACGTATGCAATCTTTTTTCACTGCTCTGCAGCAGTGCTAAGCATCCAAGGAGTCAAGGCTAGACATTAAAGCTCTTCAATTCCTCTGTCCAAATGGACCAATGTTGGCTTCATTTTCTCTCATATTTACACTTTAAATCTTATACATTTTAACAAACAATATAGAAATAAATTTATATAATTATCAGTTATGTTAAAAATGAATATGAATTATTACCCATGGTTACTGATAATGTTCATATTTATATTCACTCTTTGATAACATTAGGATTATTCAATGAATCCATGGGGTTTTTTAATGTACAGAAACCATAGTGAGTCAGTGGAACTAAACTGAGGAGGATACCAATGACTTTAATATGAATACCAGACTATTAGACAAAGTAGGTATTTTTTCTTTAATGAAAGTGTTTTTAAAATGCTAATGTTTTGAAATGTACACAATAATTTTAATTGCAAGTATCTCTGAGTGAAGAAAGTACCAGCTAGCAGCATAAATTATTGAACTGTATCTGTTTCTTAAATAATTGTGGACATATTATATTACATTAGTGTTGCAGGAGTAAAACATAGAAGAATGTGTTTATGGTTAAATATTTTAGTGGGTTTTTTTAAGCAGCTGACATTTGTTTTCTTAAGGAAGATAATTCATGTTGTCAAATAAATAGCTTCAGTCCACAAGGGAAACAATAATGTTAAATATATATTTATAGATTTAAATCTATAATGGATGTGGAGATCAAACTATAGATTATGAAAACATATCCTTAGAATGATGTCTACATCTGGGAGCAAAGCCAGGACGAAAAGCATCCACATTATGAACTCATGCAATTTCAAGATCAAATGAGCACATTGTTTCTGCAATCCAACCCAGTTTGACTTCTTTCAGATTTACAAATGAAAAGATAAACTGTGTGTGTGACTCTCTCTCCTCCCCCCCCCCTCTCTGAAAGAGAGAAAGAAAGAGAAAGGAAAAAGGCAATAATTTTCAGATATTCTTATGGAAGAATGTGGTTCTCCAGTGGAATACTAAGGGATTCTTATATCTCTCTTTATACATTTAGTCACTTTTTCTGTCTGAATTTGATGCGACTATATACTAATACAAACTATCATGATAAAACTGCCAAATGTTGCAATATCTTTAGCTCAAAAATGCATTTAAATATTTTAGGATGTAATAATATGTATTTTTGTAATGTACTGTAATATAAATGTAATTTATATAAAATATATAATATAAAATATGCCTTGAGATTAAATATTGGTATGATTTCAGTTTCATTACCAAAAAAAAGGTCCCCTATGATGAAAAGAAGAAATTTCTTGAAAGAGGATATTTGCTGATTTTTTTTAAATTTGAGTACTTTACTGGATGTGTGAATGAAATAAAAAAAATTCTCATGCTGTTCAGGCATTTTTATAAACTATCTAATAGCTTTTACCCTTTTCTCAAAAGCTTGTTGATATAGAGATATGACTATGCATCTCTATGTTTGCATATATAGTACATAACACACCACTCACATTATAAATGTTTTTAACCTTACCGGTGAAATCCTATAAATATTTGTTTTTCACAGAGTAAGTGCCAGGAATGTTGGGGCAGTGGAGGGGGAGTGAACTGTATAAAATAGAGAAATCTGATTTTACAGTCATAAAGAATGTGTTTGGAAGAGGATATATCAATTGCTATATCAGCCTCACATTACTATAATACTTCACTAATTTAACTGATAGTGTTAATGTATATGTATATACATTCAAATGTACATAGATTCAACTATATACATTTCTTAAAGTATATACAGTGCACTTATTATATCTTCTATATAGACATAAAAGACAATATGTTCAAAAGACTGATAGTAAACTAATCTCTTCTACAATCTTTTGCTTTTGTGTTCATTTTTGTTAATATATTTGTAACTATTTGGGAGAGGTTTTTTTTATTAAAACATGTTCATCAATCTACATATAAATTCTATACATCCATAATTTGCCCTATATTTAAATAATTTATTTACAAGAAAGGGAAAAATTGAAAGCCAAACAATGTTAAGAATTGTTTTCAAATTTAGGGTTCTGTATTAAATCTAGTTATTAAAGCATGTAGTAAAAACAGTATTTGAGTGCTTAGTTTTAAGCAGTATGTGGCCTGCTATAAATTACATATATATGTATGTTATATAGAACTGCACAAATCATACTTTTGAAGTCAATTTTATAGACCAAAATCAAGTCAAGCATGCCTATTTTCCATTTTCAGGCAACTGGGGGATCATTCAGTTGAAAGAGGAAAAGCTTCTAATAACATTTGAAAAAATAGCATGAAGAAGCATCATAAGCAAGCATGCCACTAACAGAGACTTTATAAAATGCCTCTCTCAGTATATGTACCACAGAAGATTCTGATAGGTTTGTTTTCTTTCTCATGGCTTAAATGTACTGAATATGGCAAAAAAAGAACATTGGACTGAAGAGAGCATTGTAGCCCTGCATGGCTTCCTATTAAATTAACACACTAGGTTTATGATGAAATTGGCCTTTCTAGACACATTTACTTTATTTATTATTACACTTCTATCCTTCCCTTCTCTTAGACACACTATTCATCTTTGGCTTCTGCCTCATTCTCCACATTTAAAAAAAATACATATCACAGAAATTATTTAAATATAGTCCTCATAGATTGTGGACAAAATAAAAAAGCAAAATAAAAATTACAATTTTTTTGTATGTAAAACATACAAAAATAAATAAATGGAGCTGTCACAGAAATGGTCTAGGATATTATCTCTATCACATATGAATTGTAAGGAAAGTAGCCTTTAATAAGTGTTTTCTGGATGAGCAGACCAGATAGAGAAACACATCTATGTTAAAGCTTCACCCATTATATCATAATCCTGCACCTTATGGGGTTTTTAAAGGAAATATCCAGCAGTTGAAATTCACCAAGGCCATCATCTTCTATGGGGAAAAAAAACCCTGTTATGAATCCTAGGCTGTTCACATTCATATTCTATGCAATGCAAAATGCAGAAGTGTTTATACATTGGGGGATGCAGTTGACCAAATGAATACTGAAATGGCTGTGACAAGGCGTTCAGAGAAGACTAGGATCATTATTTTGAGGAATTATAAATAAACAGAGCATTAATTTTGAACTTTTGGAGAGTAAAATATTTATATAAGACACAATGCTGAAACTCAGATTGAACACTGAAGATTTAGCAGGACAGAAATATAAACTAAGAAACATGTTTGCAGTATTCCTTTATTCTAGTGTGCATAGTATGCAAAATCCTTTAACATGATGAGAAAAAAATCAAAACCTTAATTAAACAAAATGTACAATCAATGTGAGTTTGTTTTGCAATAACCATTTTCCATTTTTTATTCTAGAACATTATAGATCATCAATATATTTTTGTTTGAAACACACAGCTTCAAAAGCTGCAGGAACTTTTTCCTAGTGAAGCTATATTTCATAATACACATGCATATGCATGCACACAGAAAGAGAATTTCTGAACATGGCAAAAGAAAGGTTTAGAATTCTAGACCTGTCCAAACATTAGATTAGCTAGACATTTTGGGAATTGGTGCACAAAAACAGAAGTTGCAGGCATTATAAAGACTGCTTATTATAAAGGCATTATAACGTTTTTCTCCATAATAGCCAAATTGCTTGATAAAATAATCTTCAAATAAAAAAAATTAAACAAATAGCTATACAAACACAGTATAAGGAATCTATGCACAATTAGGGTTTGAGTCATTATTTGTTACTTGATATTGTTACTTCTTCTTTAATTTTGTAATGGATCTTTCTATTAGCAAATTTTATTCATATCGTAGTCCAACATATTTGAGGTTGCGACAGTTCACAGTAGGTGATTTGTTTTTTGACCTTTGGGGAAAATACCATTCTTGAACAAAGATTCTCTAAATATCAGATATTTCTACTGTGTTATATGAATAACCATTGTAATATGTATGTCTGACTTGCATGTGACACCGCTGCTGCGCGAGCTGCACTGGTTGCCAGTGGCCTTCCGGGTGCGCTTTAAGGTGTTAGTTACCACCTTTAAAGCGCTTCATGGCATAGGACCCGGTTATCTCCGAGACCGCCTTCTGCCGCAGATTCCCTCCCATAGACCGGTACGCTCCCACAGAGTGGGTCTCCTCAGGGTGCCGTCGGCCAAGC